>NC_069504.1:1148824728-1149039728 GCF_027579735.1 Bombina bombina
GTAATTTAGCGCTTACAGATGGGGGTGCACTAGTCTGCTGGGAAAACTCACTCAGGGTAAAGGTAAGTCAGCACTTATTGAGGGGGGAAGCACTAGTCTGCTGGGCAGATTAACTTAGGGTGAAGGTAAGTCAGCGCTTAAAGAGTGGGGTGCTGGGCAGATAAAACTAGATTCAACCTCCCCAGTCAGATTAATATTTCCACTTCAGGTTATCTATTTAGGAGATCACTAAATGAAAACTCTTCAAACCATAGTTTTTCTCTAATGACAGAGTACTGAATATTCTATTGCAGTCCAAGTAAAAAAACAAAATACTTTTTAGATAGACAGATGGATAAATATAGATAGATAGATAGATAGATAGATAGATAAATGATAGATAGATAGACAAATGATATTCAGACAGACAGATAAATGATAGTTAGATAGAAGGATAGATAATAGATAGATAGATAGATAGATAGATAGATGATAGATAGATAGATAGATAGATAGACAAATGATAGACAGACAGATAAATGATAGCTAGACAGACAGATAAATGATAGATAGATATATGATAGATAGATAGATAGATAGATAGATAGATAGATAGATAGATAGATAGATAGATAGATAAATGATAGGATAGATAGATAGATAGATAGACAAATGATAGCCAGACAGACAGATAAATGATAGATAGATAGATAGATAGATAGATAGATAGACAGATAGATAAATGATAGATAGATAGATAAATAAATGATAGATAGACAAATGATAGACAGACAGACAGATAAATGATAGATAGATATATGATAGATAGATATATGATGATACATAGATAGATACATAGATAGATAGACAGATAGATAAATGATAGATAAATAAATAAATGATAGATAGATAGACAAATGATAGACAGACAGACAGACAGATAAATGATACATAGATAGATAGATAGATAGATAGATAGATAGATAGATCTGTCAGTGTCTGTTTAGTGTATTGGGGTAATGTATGTAGGTATTTTGGGCCTGTAATTGGTCTGTCTCTTGTGTTTGTGGTACCCTCTATATAAATGTGTTGGTGCATTACAAATAAAGATAATAATACTACACACTACTGTTTGCAGGTGATTGTGCACCCCGAGTTCCTGTCGTCTACCAGCCCTCTGCTGCCGCTGGACTATGAAGAGTTTGTGCGGGGCTGTCACCTAGGGGTATTCCCATCATACTACGAGCCCTGGGGCTATACTCCAGGTAAGGACAGTAAGCGCAGCCCTCTGCATTTGATTTATCACATTATTGACTAACACAGCACCCTGTTAATCATACGCAGATAATGAATAAGGGAATCCTTGTGCGTCTGCTGCAATTTATTAGAACAACGGTTCGCTGATTAGTGAAACACCCTCTTCTAATCAAGGCTCTCCCGAGAGGGGCTTTGTACAATAAGTGTCATTAATCCCGTGCTGTTAGTGTCATTAATCCCCTGCTGTAAATAATCATGTTGTTAGGGCAGCTGAGAATAAATTATTGATTTTTAAAATGATCAAATTGTCTTTGATGGAAGAAATAGTTTTAACTCGTTAGCTGCCAGATATTACTGTAACACATTTTGTTTGTACAATTCAGTATATAACAGCAGCTAAAGGATATATTTTTTCCTTTTTGATTCAGATAGAACATTCCATTTAATTTTATTCACATTTGCTTCTTCTCTTGGTATACTTTGTTGAAGGAGCATCAGTACACTACTGGGAGCTAGCTGAGCAGATCAGGTGAGCCCATGGCCAAAGGCATATGCCACCAATTAGAAGCTAGCTCCCAGTAGTGGACTGCTGTTTCTTCAACAAAGGATATCACGAGAATGAAGTAAATGGGATAATAGAATTGAATTGGATGCTGTTTATATTTGCATGCTTTGAATGATGAAAGTTCCATTTCTTTCATGTAAATGGCAAGAGTCCATGAGCTAGTGACGTATGGAAAAACATTCCTACCAGGAGGGGGCAAAGTTTCCCAAACCTCAAAATACCTATAAATGCACCTCTCTCACACTCACACTTTAGTTTTACAAACGTCGCCTCCTATGGAGGTGGTGAAGTAAGTTTGTGCTTGATTTCTATGATTTCATCTATGATAAGCGCTTCTAAGCATATTCAAGTCCAATTTCTCTCAGAGTACAGTGTTTGTCAGAGGGATGTGAAGAGAGTATCGCCTATTGTTTTTATGGTTTCTCTCATGGGAAATCTTTTCAAGGGTTCTCTGTTATCGGTCGTAGGGATTCATCTTCTACCTCCTTTTTCAGATCGACGATATACTCTTATACCATTACCTCTGCTGATAGTTTTCAGTACTGGTTTGGCTATCTGCTATAAGTGGATGGGTGTCTTTCGGTAATTATGTATCATTGTTTAATACACTCTCAGCTATGGTTCGGCGCTTTATGTATTAATATAAAGTTTTACATATATCTATTTACTTATATTTGCCATGAGTCAGGTCTATGTGTATTTCCCTTTGCAGTCTAACAGTTTCAATATGAGAATCATGTTTTAGGAAGTTATTTATTGACGTTAGGTTGTTTTGACGCGAAGTCGCGCTTGTTATGACACGAGTTGCGTCATTTCCGGATGTTGATTGGCACCAAAAAAAATTCACTTTGCGTCATACTTGGCACCATATATTTTTTTGATTATATTACCCCACTTCCTTTATGCTCCCTGCTCTCTTTATATTCTAGAGGGCTATGCTGTTTGCTTTTCTGCTTATTTAGCATATGCATTTTTTCCCATTCCTGAAACTGCTATATGAGGAAATTGGATATTTTGTTTAATTGTTATTTTCTCCTACATTGGTGTATCCGGTCCACGGCTTCATCCTTACTTGTGGGATATTCTCAATCCCTACAGGAAGTGGCAAAGAGAGCACACAGCAAAGCTGTCCATATAGCTCCCCTCAGGCTCCGCCCCCCCAGTCATTCTCTTTGCCGCTCTAACTAGTAGCATCTCCACGGGGGTGGTAAAGAGTATGTGGTGTTTAGTTGTAGTTTTTTATTCTTCTATCAAGAGTTTATTTTAAAATAGTGCCGGCTTGTACTATTTATTCTGCAGCAGAAAATGATGAAGATTTCTGCCGAGAGGGATATGATTTTAGCACCAGTAACTAAAATCCATTGCTGTTCCTACGCAGGACTGTTGAAACCAGAGAACTTCAGTTGGGGGGAACAGTTTGCAGGCTTAACTGCTTCAGGTATGATCAGTCATTTTTCTAACAAGACCTAGTAATGCTAGAAGACTGTCAGCAATCCCCTCTGGGATAGCTAAGCCATTTTCTTAGACTCTGTATAAGATTAGGGCTTATATTAAGGGCTCTATGCTGGTTGACACTTTTGTGGGCATAATCGATTGCTTTTTAGCATGTTTTTCACTATAATTAAGGTGTTTTTTCAGACTTTAAAACACTTTTGGGGTTTAATTTGCACCTGGCACTTATTTGGACACCTAATCTAGTCAGAAAGGCCCCTCCACTCTGGAATGAAGAGGGAGGAGGCCTCATTTTCATACCTCAATTGCGCAGTTGTTTTGCCTAGGCAGTTCATGCAGCTTCACGTGGGGAGTCCAGAGGCATCAGAAAAGACTCCAGAGAGGCTTATTTCTTACTAAAATAATCCCTAAGGAAGGTAAAGGCCACAGTGGAAGCTGTGGCATAGTACTGTAGTGTGTTTAACCGGTTAATTGCTGTTATTAGCTCCGGTTTGGGCATTAAGGGGTTAATTGGTCTGAAAATTTGTGTGCAATCTTTTCAAAGCATTAAGACACTGTGGTGAAAATTTCATCAAAATCGGATGTTTATTTGATGTTTCAATAATAAAGTGTGCACTTTTATTATTTAAAGACACAGTAACGGTTTTGTAAAATATAATTTTTATTGCATTGAAGATCTGTTTAAGTCTGTCAAACATGTCTGACCCTTCAGATAACCTATACAAGGAACGTCTGTTACACAATCTTGATGTGGTTCGTGCTTTAAAGTTTTATCTAAAAGCAACTAAAGACTTCAGACAAACATCGTCCTTGTTTGTCGTCTATTCTGGCAAGAGAAGAGGTCAAAAGGCGACTGCGACCTCTCTGTCCTTCTGGCTAAAAAGCATCTTCCGGTTGGCTTATGAGACTGCTGGAAGGCAGCCTCCTGAACGAATTACAGCTCACTCTACTAGAGCTGTGGCTTCCACCCTTGCATTTTGGTCAGGTTTAAATTATTTTTTTGTAAACTACAGTCACCACTGCACCCTATGGTTCTCCTTTTTCTCCTAACCGTCGGTCGAATGACTGGGGGGCGGAGCCTGAAGGGAGCTATATGGACAGCTTTGCTGTGTGCTCTCTTTGCCACTTCCTGTAGGGATTGAGAATATCCCACAAGTAAGGATGAAGCCGTGGACCGTATACACCGTAGGAGAAATAAATTTATCAGGTAAACATAAATTCTGTTTTTTTCTTTCACAATTTGCAAGATGTCTCAGTCTGATCCTGCCTTAGAAGCTACTGTAGGAACCATGCTACCTGAACACAGTTCTACCAAAGCTAAATGTATCTGTTGTAAACTAGCTGAGATTATATCTCCAGCTATATTATGTAACAGTTGTCATGATAAGCCTTTGCATGCCGATAATGTTTCTATTTAGTACTAGTACAGCATCTGTTGTTACCTCAACATCTAATGTACATGATATCCCTGTTGATATGAAAACTTATATTGCTGATGCAATACAGAAGGCTATGGCCTCTATTTAACAAGCTGTCTACTTTCCTGCATTCGCTGGCCCCAATACGCTCGCCTAAGCTCGCCTAACATCGCCGCTGCAGACTTGAATATGTTCGCCAAATTTATCAAGAAAGCTGTCAACAAGCCGCGCACCTAGTACGATGCGATGAGCAGCGGACTGTTGTTAACTAACAGTCATCGATCTCGCTGCTCATCGGCTTATTCACAGCTTTCTTGCTAGCCTGTCACTAAGCACCCACACTATACTATACTGTTATACCCCCTAAATTGCCGCTCCCGGAGCCCCCCGCAACTAAATAAAGTTATTAACTTCTAAACCGCCGCTCCCGGACCCTGCCGCAACTATAATAAATATATTAACCCCTAAACCGCCGCTCCCAGACCCCGCCGCAACTCTAATAAATATATTAACCCCTAAACCGCCGCTCCCCGGCCCCACCGCCACCTACATTATACCTATTAACCCCTAATCTGCCGCCCCCTATACCGCCGCCACTTACATAAAGTTATTAACCCCTATCCTGCCGATCCCAGACCCTGCCGCAAATAAATAAATTGTTTAACCCCTAAACAGCCGCACCCGGAGACCGCCGCCACCTACATTATATTTATTAACCCCTATCCTGCTCCCCCTACACCGCCGCCACCTACATTACATTGATTAACCCCTAATCTACCCCCCTACACCACCGCCACTATATCAAATGAATTAACCCCTAAACCTAAGTCTAACCCTAACCCTAACACTCCCCTAACTTAAATATAATTTAAATACATCTAAATAAAATTACTATTATTAACTACATTTTTCCTATTTAAAACTAAATACTTACCTATAAAATAAACCCTAAGATAGCTACAATATAACTAATAGTTACATTTGTATCTATCTTATGGTTTATTTTTATTTTACAGGCAACTTTGTATTTTTTTTTAACTAGGTACAATAGCTATTAAATAGTTATTAACTATTTAATAGCTACCTAGCTAACATAAATACAAAATTACCTGTAAAATAAATCCTAACCTAAGTTACAATTACACCTAACACTACACTATCATTAAATAAATTAAATTAATTAAATACAATTACCTACAATTAAATTAAAATAACTAAAATTAACTAAAGTACAACAAAAAAAAACTAAATTACAGAAAATAAAAAATAACAAGAAGTTTAAACTAATTACAACCAATCTAAGCCCCCTAATAAAATAAAAAAGCCCCCCAAAATAATAAAATTCCCTATCCTAAACGAAATTACAAATAGCCCTTAAAAGGGCCTTTTGCAGGACATTGCCCCAAAGTAATCAGCTCTTTTACCTGTAAAAAAAAGAAATCCAACCCCCCCCCCAACATTAAAACCCACCACCCACACCCAACCTTACTCCATTGAAGATCACCCTACCTTGAGACGTCTTCACCCAGCTAGGCACAAGTTTTCATCCGATCCGGCCAGAAGTCTTCATCGAATCTGGGCAGAAGAGGTCCTCCAAGCGGCAGAAGTCTTCATCAAAGCGGCATATTCTATCTTCAATCAACCGGAGCGGGTCCATCTTCAATCCAGCCGACGCGGAGCCATCCTCTTCAAACAATGTCCTAACACTGAATGAAGGTTCCTTTAAATGACGTCATCCAAGATGGTGTCCCTTGAATTCCGATTGGCTGATAGGATTCTATCAGCCAATCAGAATTAAGGTAGGAAAAATCTGATTGGCTGATGCAATCAGCCAATCAGATTGAAGTTCAATCCGATTGGCTGATTTAATCAGCCAATAGGATTGACCTTGCATTCTATTGGCTGTTCCGATCAGCCAATAGAATGTGAGGTCAATCCTATTGGCTGATTGGATCAGCCAATCGGATTGAACTTCAATCCTATTGGCTGACTGCATCAGCCAATCGGATTTTCCCTACCTTAATTCCGATTGGCTGATAGACTCCTATCAGCCAATCGGAATTCAAGGGACGCCATCTTGGATGACGTCATATAAAGGAACCTTCATTCAGTGTTAGGACGTCGTTTGGAGAGGATGGCTCCGCGTTGGCTGGATTGAAGATGGACCCGCTCCGTTCCGGTTGATTGAAGATAGAAGATGCCACTTGGATGAAGACTTCTGCTGCTTGGAGGACCTCTTCTGCCCAGATTCGATGAAGACTTCTGGCCAGATCGGATGAAGACTTGTGCCCGGCTGGGTGAAGCCATCTCAAGGTAGGGTGATCTTCAATGGGGTAGTGTTAGGTTTTTTTAAGGGGGATTGGGTGGGTTTTAGAGTAAGGTTGGGTGTGGGTGGTGGGTTTTAATGTTGGGGGTTGTATAAATGTAATGTAGGTGGCGGCAGGCTCAGGGAGTGGCAGTTTAGGGGTTAAACAATTATTTTATTTGCGGCGGGGTCCGGGATCAGCAGGATAGGGGTTAATAACTTTATGTAGGTGGCGGCGGTATAGGGGGCGGCAGATTAGGGGTTAATAGGTATAATGTAGGTGGCAGCGGGGTCCGGGAGCGGCGGTTTAGGGGTTAATAAATTTATTATAGTTGCGGCGGGGTCCAGGAGCGGCGGTTTAGGGTTTAATACGTATAATGTAGGTGAAGGCTGTGTCAGGCGGCGGTTTAGGGGTTAATAAGTATAATGTAGGTGGTGGCGGTGTAGGGGATCAGATTAGGGGTATTTAGACTCGGGGTACATGTTAGGGTGTTAGGTGCAGACACTTCCCATAGAAATCAATGGGATATCGGGCAGCAGCAAACATGAGCTCTCACTGCTGTCAGACTCCCATTGATTCCTATGGGATCCGCCGCCTCCAGGTACGCTGGGCCGGAATACTGGCGAGCGTACCTGGTTGTTCTTTGATAAGGTCCAAAAGTAGTCAGATTGTGCGGAACTTGCGTTCTGAACATCTGGAGTGACGTAACCATCGATCTGTGTCGGACTGAGTCCGGCGGATCGTATGTTACATCACTAGATTCTACTTTTGCCAGTCTGTAGGGCTTGATAACTATGGCGAATCAGCCTACCACAAATACGCTGCGGAATTCCAGCATATTTACGATTGACGGCTTGATAAATAGAGGCCTATGTCTGCTATTCCACTTTCTAATAAAAGTAAATAAAGCTGATGGAATTTGTGATGACCGACAACATTCTGAAATAGCCTTCTCTGAAGAAGATCTCTCTGGTTTACAAGATCCTACTACAGACATTGAAATTCATAAATCTTCTTATATTTTCAAGATGGTCACTATAAGGACTATTCTGCCTTTTGTTCAGCAAGGTCATTATATGTCCACAATAGACTTACAGAACGCTTATCTTCACATTCTGATTCATCCAGATCAGTTTCTCAGATTCTCTTTTCTAGTTTCTAGACAAGCATTACCAATTTGTCGCTCTTCCATATGACCTAGCGACAGCTCCAAGAATCTTTTTGAAGGTTCTCGGTGCCCTTCTATCTGTAATCAGAGAGCAGGGTATTGCTGTGTTTCCTTATTTGGATGATATCTTGGTACTAGCTCAATCTTTTTATTTAGCAGAATCTCACACAAATCAAGTAGTGTTGTTTCTTCAAAGTCATGGTTGGAGGATCAATTTACCAAAGAGTTTCTTGATTCCTCAGACAAGGGTCACCTTTTTAGGTTTCCAAAAAGATTCAGTGTCCATGACTCTGACTTTAAAAGACAAGAGATGAATTAAATTGGTTTCAGCCTGTCGAAACCTTCAGTATCTTTTTTTATTTATTCTTTTTTTAAGCCTAGTTCTCAGAACATAAGGGAGACAATTTACATACATTCCATGCCCTTGAAACAGGTGACATGTTTATACAAGAACAATAGATAAATACATAAACCACAGAAAAATAAGTGTAGACCACATGTCTTTCAAGAATTTGTCTATAATGAGATTCACAGAGATTACCCTGATTTCAGAGTTTCCCAAACCAATACATGGTAATTCCTGTTTATCATATCCCTATATATATTGACACTTATAAAAAAAAACTATCATGCCTATGAACCATACAAATTTTTCTTTTATCCCCCTGAAAAAACATAAAGTAAACACACAACAAACAGAAACAAAAAAACATAAAGTAAACACACAACAAACAGAAACAAAAACAAAAAAAAACATAACCATAAATGAATCACTCCATCCCTCTATAACATTACTTGCTTTAACACAGTCTTCAAGTTACTGTGCTACTAATGAAGCGGGTATCCAAGAAAGAGGAAACAGCCCCGTTTTAGCTGCTGATATAAATGGTTTGGTGTTGAATAATGGGTTAACTGTTTTTGAATCACCAATGTTTGTGCTTTGATCAGTGGTAGACATTTGTCCAAGAATTCCTGTGTCTTATTATCATTTACTAAATTATTGTTCTGTATCTCGAACTTAATATGTTGTAGCAGGGTACTTATAAAACTAGAAAACCTAGGTGGAGATGTATCCTTCCACTTCTTCAATATCATGTATCGCATTATCATTATCATCGTACAGTACCTATGGTAGTAATTTGGTCTAATGATTGCCGAGTCTGATAACAAATTTTTTTTATATACCATTAATCTTGAAATGATCAGAAAAAAGTTTGTTGTACCAAAAATCTAATTTGGACCATAATTGTGATATTTTTGGACATTTCCAAAATATATGTAGAATATCTGCTTTATCTAGATGGCATTTAGAACTGTAAAAATCATTATTAGGAAAAAAAAATTGCCACTTTAAAGGGAGAGAAATAGACATTATAAATCAGTTTGACTAGTGATTCTTTCCAACCAATGGGAATTGTAAGCTTTTGTATTAACATACAACTGTGCCTAATATTTTTAGAGTCTACTGCTGGAAAATGCAATGCCCAAAAAGCTTGAATTTTATTTAAATGTAGCTGACCCTGTTTGGAAAGCAAAATATCATATAGTAACGATATAGAACATTTGCCTACAGAAAATTTCCTGATAGATAGATTGATCTCGGACCATCGACACAGTAGCTCAATTTTCCAAATTTTAGAATTACTTGTTAGAATACTAGGGAGATTCCCTATTGGACAATGCAAAATTGGTGAGATTATTTCTGTTTCGGTTCAATAGAGGTGAATTTACTTAGATTCGTTAGTCAGTCCATTGCGGTCCTGGCTAACATTACAAAATTGTACAGTTTAATATCTGGAAACGCCAGCCCAGCATTCTCTTTTTTTTTAGTAAATTTTGCTATTGATATGCAGGCTTTTTGCTTCTTCCATAGAAATTGTGAGCATATCTAATATAATTTAAAAATAAAAAGTGGTAAATTCTGTAACAAATACAGAATTTGAGGAAATATAATTTTTTGATGAAGGTGATTCTAGTTGACAGAGAAATGGGAAGATCCATCCAGTTTTTAAGATCTGAAATAGATTTACTAAACACCTGCGGAAAATTCATCTCATACCAGAATTTCGGATTTTTATGGAGTTGTATCCCCAAATATTTTATATAATCGGTGGTTTTAAAAGGATGATGTATATAGCTATCTCACTTCTTCATGATCCACATTAATTTGCTTTTTCCCAGGTTGATCTTATAGCCTGAGATTGAGCTAAAGATAGTGAGCATATCTAATAATAAAGCTATAGATTATTTTTTTTTCCAAGAAAACTAGCAAGTCCTCAGCATACAATAGTATTTTAATCTTCTCAGTACCAAATTTCAGCCCTATCAATTCAGATCGAAGCCATATAGCGAAGGATTCTATAGATATATTGAACAATAACGGAGAGAGGGGGCATCCTTGATGGGTCCCATGACCTAATAAAATTCTAGCTGAGAGGTTACCATTAATCAATAGATAGGAATAGGGATTTGTATATAATTTCCAAATAAAATCTGAAAAGCTACCGGTGAATCCAAACTGAAGTAATAAGTCTAGCAAATGATTCCAAGAAATGGAATCAAAAGCTTTCTCTGCATCTAATGACAGCAGAGCCAGATCTGTGTCAAACAACTTCTTTTTTTAGATTATTTAGGTAATTGTTAGGGGATTGTATTCCAAAAATAATCCCAAATGACTTCCACCTTACGCAAGTTTAAAGACATATTCCTTCCCTGTGTAAGGCAGTTTGGTCATGATGTATTATTTTATACAGAAATTTGTTTAACCTGTTCGCTAAGATAGAGGTGAGAATTTTATAATCAGCGTTTAAAACAGAGATCGGCCTAAAGGGTGCTGGCTCTTCGGCATCCTTGTCTTTTTTATGAATAAGAGTAATATTAGTTGCGGATATATAAATAGCTTGATATTGGCATATTAGTAATATAATATGCATTAAAGAGTTTTGCGAGTGTATATTTAATATCTTCTACTAAGATTTTATAAAACTCTGCCGGGAGCCAATCTGGGCCCGCTGCCTTATTCAGATTCACCGATAGTCTTACATATCTCATCTACTGAGAATGGTTAATTGATCAATTCAAAATCATTTTCTGTTACCTTGGGAGGTGAGATTTTGGACCAGAAGTTTATTCTATTAGATAGATCTTCATCAATTTTTTTATACAAATTTTGATAAAATTTAAAGAATGCCTCCCTAATATTTTCGTTATCAGTATATCTATGGCCCCCTTCCTTAATTGCTGCTATATAGTTTTTACTCTTCCTATTCTTAGTTCTTTTTGCTAAATATTTAGCTGAGCAACCAATATACCCTTATATCGATTATTAATTTTCTTATCTTCCTCTAAACACTTTTGCTTTAAAAATAACTCCCTTTCGGTTCTGGCGTAGCAGTATTTATCCCAGTTAAGCTTAGAATTCTCCGATCTATATCGTGATAATGCATTCCTGAGCTGATTAGATAGCTGTTGTTCCCTAGCTTGCCGTTTTCTTTTCCAGTTACACATATATGCTTTTATCTTTCCCCTCAGAACCGCTTTTGCAGTTTCCCAATATACTTCAATTTTATAATAATACCCTCTGTTATTGTGATGGACATCTTTCCATTGACCGGACAACCAAGTATTACATTTAGTATTCTCTAACATTAAACGTGGAAACATAAAAAAATTATTTGCACAATTTTCAGCTTTTATTAATTCAAATTTGATGGAAATTATTGAATGATCCGAGACCAAATTTTGAGTTCAGAATCTAATAAGTTAAGCTGCTCTGAGACAAGAATATAATCAATTATAATCAATTCTGGAAAATGAACGATGGGTCTTTGACACACGTGTATATTCATAACTATCTGGGTTTTTAATTCTCAGATATCATTAAGTTTTAGGGCCGTACAGAATTTTTAAATTAAATTTGTGATTGGCTGATGGCTGTCACATGGTACGTGTATGCATTTGTGATTGGCTGATGGCTGTCACATGGTACAGGGGGAGTGGAAATATACATAACTTTTAAAATTGTCAGAAAAAAAATCTACTACTCATTTGAAGTTCAGACTAAGTGCTATTGCATTGTCTTGTTATCTTGCATTTGTTGATTATGCAAATCTACAGTATTGACTGGTCCTTTAACCTTCTCTTTAGTTGAGGATCTGACTAACTTAGGACATAGTGTCATATTGAAATCGTCAGCAAGAATTCGTTTTTCATCAGCAGCTGAGTATAACTTACTTTTAATTGTGTCCCAAAACTGCGGGGGGAAAGCATTTGGCCCGTATATATTACCTATCATATATTGTGTACCACCAATTATTACGTGAACAAATATATATCTAGTATTCGGATCCCGCTCCACTTTTAAAACTTGATATTCCAATTTTTTTTGTATTAAAATTGCAACACCACAGCTCCTGCTATCGAGTCCTTAACTTGCTTAATTCACTCTCCTTAAGATGCGTTTCGTGAATCATGGCAATGTCGGGGGCGTGTCTACCCAGCTATGCTATTATCTGCTTGCGTTTTATTGGGGTAGAAATTCCGCCGACATTCCATGACAGGATATTCAGCTGTGTATGCATTTAAAGGTACTCTGAATACTTACATGATGCACAGAGAGATGGACAAAATAAGAAAAAGACAAAACAAAAACACAGAACTCCTAACATACCCCTACCGAGCGAATATCCTATGTTAACTGACCTTTAGTCACTTAGGCAACAAAAAAGTACGAATTTTATTGACCCTATTTTCCATAAGGATGAACCTTGGTTCCTTAAATAAGATAATTTAAATAGCGGACAGCAATTCCTGCACTTCTTGGACATTGTTTAATATGTTAATTTTTCCCTTAACGTCCTTCATAGTTTAGCTGGATATAACATTCTCACTTTTACAGCCTTTTTCGGTAAATTGAGAGAAATAGGGGGACAAATTGTTCCTTTTTTATCGAGTTTCGTTAGAGAAATCTTGGAACATATATTATTAGTAAAAATATAAAAAAATATATAAAATAGTATTTTATGATTGCTTACAGTTAGTGTACTAAGTTCTCTGTAGTGTTTAAACAGTTCTATCTTGTCTTGATAATTCAATACTCTAAATATGAGTGTTCTGTTATACCCTGTATCCTCCGGTTTAGATCTTATATTACCCACCCTATGAGCTCTCTCTATTTTTAATGGAAGATTTTCCTCAGGTATACCAAGAGCTTGTGGTAGTGTTAGTGAGGTAAATTTGATTAAATCTGAGTAATTAGTATTTTCTGGAAGGCCTACAATACGTAAGTTGCTACGTCGCAACCTATCCTCAAGGTCTACGAGTTTAGTATTGATCGACTGAATATACCTTCCCTGTTTCTGGATTAAATTATTCTGGGTGCTAACCTGATCCCCCAATTCAGAAATTCTGCTCTCTGCTTCTGTCACCCTTATCACAAATTGCCTAATTTCGTTGGATAGTATGGATACTTCAGAGGTGATAGAACCCAGCTCTTTCTTAATTGCATCTAATTGGGAAGTGAAAAAAGCAGAGAGCTGAGACATAAGGTGGGAGGAATCAGTGATCTGAGGCTGAATTTCAGAGCAAGACTCAATGCTAAGATCAGCACTTTTAGGTTTCCTATCCTTAACTTTAGCCGGCATTATGGGTGAATGTGTTTTCACCTGTGATATAAATTTATCCATACGCTTATACTTGTGTGGTAGCTTCTAAATATCAGCTACCTGATAAATCTTATAAAATTTAATAAGTGATAAATCCACAAAATAATATAAATTAGCTGTGAACACACAAAATTCTATACAAATCAGAATAAAGGTGACAGGGGGAAAAAAAAAATACAAGTAAAAAAAAAAAAATTTAAAAAGCAAAAGTGTAGTAGTAGACCTTCAGTCTCAATCATTCCCTTCAGTGGTTATGTGCATGGAAGTTTTAGGTCTCATGACTGCAGCATCGGACGCGATCCCCTTTGCTCGTTTTCATATGAGACCTCTACAGCTTTGTATGCTGAATCAATGGTGCAGGGATTATACTCAAATATTACAATTGATATACTTAAATCCCAACATTCACCTATCTCTGTTCTGGTGGTTGGACCATCTTTGGATTATTCAAGGGGCCTCTTTTGTTCGTCCCTCCTGGACTGTGATCTCAACAGATGCAAGTCTCACAGGTTGGGGAGCTGTCTGGGGGTCTCTGACAGCACAAGAGGTTTGGAAACTTCAAGAGGCGAGGTTACCAATCATTATTTTAGAACTCTGTGCTATCTTCAGAGCTCTTCAGGCTTGGCCTCTATTAAAGATAGAACTTTTCATTCATTTTCAAACAGACAATATCACAACTGTGGCATATGTCAATCATCAGGGAGGGACTCGCAGTCCTTTAGCAATGAAAGAAGTATCAAGAATACTTTCTTGGGCGGAATCCAACTCTTGTCTAATTTCTGCGATTCATATCACAGATGTAGACAATTGGGAAGCGGATTATCTCAGTCTTCAGACTTTGCATCCGGGGGAGTGGTCTCTTCATCCAGATGTGTTTTCTAATCTAAACAGGAAACTTCCCAGATACTTTTCCAGGTCCAGGGATCCTCAAGCGGAGATGGTGGATGCGTTAGCAGTTCC
This sequence comes from Bombina bombina, assembly GCF_027579735.1. NCBI lineage: Eukaryota > Metazoa > Chordata > Amphibia > Anura > Bombinatoridae > Bombina > Bombina bombina. Next base: position 1,148,839,497 of record NC_069504.1, read on the forward strand.
TTGGTCTTACCAACTCGCTTATATTTTTCCGCCTCTAGTTCTTCTTCCAAGGGTGATCTCCAAGATCATAATGGAACAATCGCATGTGTTTCTGATAGCAGCAGCATGGCCTCACAAGTTTTGGTATGCAGATCTTGTCCGAATGTCCAGTTGCCAACCTTGGTCACTTCCTTTAAGGCCAGACCTTCTGTCTCAAGGGCCGTTTTGCCATCAGGATCTCAAATCGCTAAATTTGAAGGTATGGAAATTGAACGTTTAGTGCTTAGTCATAGAGGTTTCTCTGACTCAGTGATCAATACTATGTTACAGGCTAGTAAGTCTGTTTCTAGGAAGATTTATTATCGGGTTTGGAAAACCTATATTTCATGGTGTTCTTCTCATAAATTCTCTTGGCATTCTTTTAGAATTCCTAGAATTTTACAGTTTCTTCAGGATAATTTTTGGATAAAGGTTTGTCTGAAAGTACTTTGAAGGAACAAATCTCTGCTCTTTCTATTTCATAGAAAGATTGCTAAACTTCTTGATATTCACTGTTTTGTTCAGGCTTTGGTTCGTATCAAGCCTGTTATTAAGTCTATGGCCTCTAGTTATCAAGCTCCGTAAGGAGCTTGATGGCCCCTGTTTCTGGCGAGTCTTCAGACTCGCCAGAAACAGCAGTTATGAAGCAGCCGTCACAAAGAACGCTGCTCCATAACCTGTCCGCCTGCTCTGAGCAGGCGGACAGACATCGCGGGAAATCAACCCGATCGAGTACGAGATCGGGTTGATTGACACCCCCCTGCTGGCGGCCGATTGGCCCCGAGTCTGCAGGGGGCGGCGTTGCACCAGCAGCTCTTGTGAGCTGCTGGTGCAATGCTGAATACGGCGAGCGTATTGCTCGCCGTATTCAGCGAGGTCTGGCGGACCTGAATCGCAGTGTCGGATCAGGTCCGCCAGACCTTAATAATTAGAGGCCTATTTCTCCTCCTTGGAGTCTTAATTTGGTTTTGAAGGCTTGGCAGGCTCCTCCTTTTGAGCCTATGCATTCTTTGGATATTAGACTACTTTCTTGGAAAGTGTTGTTCCTTTTGGCTATATCTTCTGCTAGAAGAGTTTCTGAATTGTCTGCTTTCTCTTGTGAGTCTCCTTTTCTGATTTGGTCTGTGGTAGAAAAGTTCTTCAGGCCGCTGTCTCAGTTTGATTCTTCTGTTTATAAGAACTTATTTTGTGGATTTAATTTCTTAGCGGAAATAGCTGGTTTTATTTTATCCCTCCCTTTCTAGTGACTCTTCTGTAGACTTCCACATCTTGGGTATTTTATCCCATACATCACTAGCTCATGGACTCTTGCCATTTACATGAAAGAAAACATCATTTATGTAAGAACTTACCTGATAAACTCATTTCTTTCATAATGGCAAGAGTCCATGAGGCCCACCCTGTTTTTGGTGGTTATGTTTTTTAGTATAGAAGCACTATATTATTTTCCAGTTCCTCTTTTTTGTATGCTTTTTTACTCCTTTTTACACCTCACTACATTAAATTAAAGTATGTGTGTGGTGAGGGGTGTATTTATAGGCATTTTGAGGTTTGGGAAACTTTGCCCCCTCCTTGTAGGAATGTACATCCCATACATCACTAGCTCATGGACTCTTGCCACTATGAAAGTAATGAATTTATCAGGTAAGTTCTTACATAAATTATGTTTTTGTCCCTTTAAAGACCTCATTGGACATAATGTACATGAAAATAAAAGCTTTATTTTACTCAAATTTGCATTGTTTTGCAGACCAGGGACACACAACTTGAAAAGCCTCTTTACTATGTTTTCCTTATGCTTTTTGAAGTGACCAATTAGGCACAGAAATAAAAGTGCTCCTGCACAGATCAAGCAATCACTGTGTATCATATTGCAGGGTCCTATTCAAAATCCTGCAGGACGCACTCCTGTCTGTCTGAGGGAAGTGCAAAAGTCTGAAAGATAAAAGTTAAAGGGTAGAAAGGTCAAATGTGCAGGGCAGCATTTTAGTTTTAAACTGAAGCATTTTTGCAATTCCTTTATTCGCATTAGTGCAAATGCTTCTAGTAAATGTTATTACTGTTTTCAGCAGCATATGCGCATGTGCTGTGAGTGCATCTATATTCAAACACTGCTCCTTTTTAGAGTCAGCAGTGACTTTTATGGCACAAAATAAGTCTTCTCAGACACAATACACATCACCACCAGCTCTCTGATCTTGAATACTGGTGCACGAGCACTCACAGCATATGTGCGTATGCCGCTGAAACACAGTAATAAGTTTACTACAGGTATTTTTACTAATGGAAGTTTATTGCAGTTTAAGTTACCCAAGAAGCAGAAAACAAAAATATAATAAAAGTATATTACAACATTTACTATGCTTAAAGGGACACTTTAAAGGGACATGAAACCCATTTATGATTCAGATAGAAAATTCAATTTTAAACAACTCTTTATTTACTTCTATTATCTAATGTGCTTCAATCTTTGGTTATCCTTTGTTAAAGAATTAGCCATGCACATGGATGAGCCAATCACACGAGGCATCTATGTCATAAGGTATTGAGCCTATTTATGCATGCTTTTTAACAAAGGATATTAAGAGAATGAAGCAACTTTGATTTTAGAAGTAAAATTGTATCCTCTTTCTAAACCATGAAAGAAAAAAAGTGGGTTTTGTGCAGGAGCAAAATAAATTAGCGCTCCACTTGAAATCTAGCCCTAAATCGACACATTTGAGTTTTGGATTATGAAATTGAGAGATTGCAGAGGATGATTTGTGTTGTTTTTGGAAGGTAACAATTCCGTTCTGAGCCTCAGAGGGATTAACAGCAGAAGCATTTTACAACTGTGATCACTGGATAAACACACTGACAATATCAGCTAAAGTGCTGAAAACAAGCGCAAAATCACCCCCACAGTTATTTAGGGTAATGCAGAATGACACGCTGTATTAGAACGTCCCTTCAAATCATTTCATGGGAATAAAATGTTAAATCTAGTATCCCTTCAAGACTAAATTATGTGTGTGATTTATTAATCCTGCATGAGAAATCCCAGCAATTCTAGACATTCATTATTACCAATAAATGGTTTCACTGTAGCCATAAAATGACAGCTAATTCCGAGATGTCCCTCTGCTGTGTGACAGTTCAGAGGTTCCAGATTCCGTTATTTATTCCGTCTTTTGTTTTATGACAGATTCCTTAGAAATCATTTCTGGAAGGAAGTTGTTATGTGAAATCAATTTAATGTGTTGTGGGGGAGGATAAAATATATTTAAAAATAGAGTACAAAGCCCAGAAATGTATTGCTGTAAGAAATGTATTTATCTTACAAGGAAAAGAATCAGCGATGTGCTAAAATGTAATGGGAACTTTATTCTTTAAATTAAGAGAAGATATGAGAGACTTATACAATGTGATCCAAATCTTTTTTTCACTCATTTTTAGCAACAATATCTACATTTCTGCAAAACTGTGTTTTGAATATGATTGGCTGTTTGAGATGCAGCTGCAGTAAATCCAGAACATGTATCTGGGTTCCCTGCATCCTGATTGGCAAACAAACACTTAGCAACCAATGGGAACAGATAATTATTTTTTATTTTATTCTTATCAGGTATTTGTAGAGTGCCAACAGATTCCGCAGCGCTATAAACATAGGCGGTATACAAGATTACATTTATAGGGATCAAATAGGTAGAGGGCCCTGCCGTGAGTTGCACTGTTGTAATCGGCTCTTATGTGGGCGATCTGCAAACAGCTGGGCTCCTAGGCTTACAGGCTAAGGGGTTCAAGGGGATAGCAATGCAGTTAGGAAAGGTTAGTGTAGGTTGTATGCATCCCTGAACAGTAGAGTCTTTAGCGAGCGCTTGAAGCTGTTAAAACTAGGGGAGAGTCTTATGGAGCGATGCAGAGGGTTCCAGGGAGCCAGTCTGGAGAAAACTTGTAAACGGGAATGTGAGAAGATAGAGGAGGAGAGTAGGTGGTCATGAGCGAAGGGGACGGGAGGGAGAGTATCTGAGCTGTAGGGAGGAGCAGTGCAGTTGAGGGCTTTGTGTGTCAGAGTGAGAATTTTGTGTTTAACCCTGGAGGCAAGAGGAAGCCAGTGAAGAGATTGGCAGAGAGGTGCGGCAGATGAAGAGCGACGTGTAAGGAAGATGAGTCTGGCAGAGGCATTCATTATGGATTGTAAAGGAGCTAGGCAGCAGGTGGGGAGACCAGAGAGGACAGAGTTGCAGTAGTCGGGTGGGAAAGGATGAGAGAGTGGATTAAAACCTTAGTTGTGTCTTGTGTAAGGAAATGTCTAATTTTAGAGATGTTTTTAAGGTGGAAGCAGCAGGATTTAGCCAAGGTCTGAATGTGAGGAGGGAAAGAAAGATCTGAGTCAAGAGAATCTCATCAAACACAGATACATCGTTGCTAATTGAGGCCTTGTTGTTATATTCTTTTAATACACTCAATTCATTAAAGGGACAATGTACTCCAGAATTTGTATTGTTTAAAAAAATAGATAATCCCTTTATTACCCATTCCCCAGTTTTGCATAACTAACACAGTTATATTAACACACTGTTTACCTCTGTGATTACCTTGTATCTAAGCCTCTGCCCCCTTATCTTAGTGCTTTTGACAGACTTGCATTTTAGCCAATCAGTGCTGACTCATAAATAACTCTATGGGAGTGAGCACCATGTTATCTGTATGACACACATTAACTAGCATTGTCTAGCTGTAATAAGTTTATAAAATGCACAGAGATAAGAGGCGGCCTGCAAGGGTTTAGAAATTAGTATGTGACCCTACCCTAGGTTTAGCTTTCAACAAAAAATACCAAGAGGACAAAGCAAATTTGATGATAAAGGTAAATTGGAAAGTTGTATAAAATTGAATGCCCTATCTGAATCATTAAAGTTTAATTTTGACTAGACTGTGCCTTTAACATGTAAGTGATGACAGCAGGCTGGTGCATGAATGCATTTACTTATGGGTTTATACTTTTTCCCGTAAGGAGTGCACGTTTCTCAGGTATATGGGGTATATAAAAAATCAAATCAGACTCAGGATGTTCCTAACCTAAGTCAAAGTTGCAGGGCAGAATTGGCTCCTCTATAGGTCGAGGAGCAAAGAACAGGGGCCACTAACTATACCAGAGCCGCAGGGTCCAAAAACCCCTCTCTGTAAACAATAGTAAACTAGTAATGACCCCATCCTGTCTGCCACATACAAAGCAGTAGCTGCTCCCTTCTGTCAGCCAGACTTACAGCACGCATTAACCCTTTCTGCTTCCATATACAATTATTGCCTTCTGATAAGCACATAACGAGCAGTGATTGTCATCTTCTTACATATATAGAGCAGCCACTTACAAAACAGTGATTATCCCCTTCTGGCAGCCACTTACAGAGCAGTGGTTATCCACTTCTGGCAGAAACATACAGAGCCGTGATTATCTCCTTCTGGCAGTCACTTACAGAGCAGTGGTTATCCCCTTCTGGCAGAAACTTACAGAGCAGTGGTTATCCCCTTCTGGCAGGAACTTACAGAGCAGTGGTTATCCCCTTCTGGCAGTCACTTACAGAGCAGTGGTTATCCTCTTCTGGCAGTCACTTACAGAGCAGTGGTTATCACCTTCTGGCAGTCACTTACAGAGCAGTGGTTATCCCCTTCTGGCAGAAACTTACAGAGCAGTGGTTATCCCCTTCTGGCAGAAACTTACAGAGCAGTGGTTATCCCCTTCTGGTAGTCACTTACAGAGCAGTGGTTATCCCCTTCTGGCAGAAACTTACAGAGCAGTGGTTATTCCCTTCTGGCAGTCACTTACAGAGCAGTGGTTATCACCTTCTGGCAGTCACTTACAGAGCAGTGGTTATCACCTTCTGGCAGTCACTTACAGAAAATTGATTATACCCTTATGGCAATCATCTACAGAACAGTAAATATCCCCTTCTGGCAGTCACTTACAGAAAAGTAATTATCCCCTTATGGCAGTCATCTACAGAACAGTAAATATCCCCTTCTGGCAGCCACATACAGAGTAGGGATTATCTACATCTGGCAGCCACTTACAGAGCAGTGATTATCCCCTTCTGGCAGCCAATTACAGAACAGTGATTATCCCCTTCTGGCAGTCATTTACAGAACAGTGATTATCCCCTCCTGGCAGTCACTTACAGAGCAGTGATTATCCCCTCCTGGCAGTCACTTACAGAGCAGTGATTATCCCCTCCTGGCAGTCACTTACAGAGCAATGATTATCCCCTCCTGGCAGTCACTTACAGAGCAGTGAATATCCTCTCCTGGGAGTCACTTACAGTACAGTGACTATCCCCTACTGGCAGTTACTTACAGAACAGTGATTATCACTTCTGGCAGTCACTTAAAGAACAGTGATTATACCCTTCTGGCAGTCACTTACAGAACAGTGATTATCCCCTTCTGGCAATCACTTACAGAGCAGTGATTATCTCCTTCTGGCAGCCACTTACAGAACAGGGATTATCCTCTTCTGGCAGTCACTTACAGAACAGTAATTATCCCCTCCTGGCAGTCACTTACAGAGCAGTGATTATCCCCTCCTGGCAGTCACTTACAGAGCAGTGAATATCCTCTCCTGGAAGTCACAGTACAGTGATTATTCCCTTCTGGCAGTCACTTACAGTACAGTGATTATCCCCTTCTGGCAGTCACTTACAGAACAGTGATTATCCCCTTCTGGCAGCCACTTACAGAGCCGTGATTAACCCCTTCTGGCAGCCACTTATAGAACATTGATTATCCCCTTCTGGCAGCCACTTACAGAACAGTGATTATCGCCTTCTGGAAGTCACTTACAGAACAGTAAATATCCCCTTCTGGCAGCCACATACAGAGTAGGGATTATCTACATCTGGCAGCCACTTACAGAGCAGTGATTATCCACTTCTGGCAGCCACTTACAGAACAGTGATTATCCCCTTATGGCAGTCGCTTACAGAACAGTGATTATCCCCTTCTGGCAGTTGCTTACAGAACAGTTTTATCCCCTTCTGGCAGTCGCTTACAGAACAGTCATTATCAACTCCTGGTAGTCACTTACAGAGCAGTGATTATCCCCTCCTGGCAGTCACTTACAGAATAGTGATTATCCCCTCCTGGCAGTTACTTACAGAACAGTGATTATCCCCTCCTGGCAGTCGCTTACAGAGCAGTCATTATCAACTCCTAGTAGTCACTTACAGAGCAGTGATTATCCCCTCCTGGCAGTCACTTACAGAATAGTGATTATACCCTTTTGTCAGTCACTTGCAGAGCAGTGAATATCCCCTTCTGGCAGTCACTTATAGAACATTGGTTATTCCCTTCTGGCAGTCAATTACAGAACAGTGAGTATCCCCTTCTGGCAGCCACTTACAGAAAAGTGATTAACCCCTTTTGGCAGTCACTTACAGAACAGTGATTATTCCCTTCTGGCCGTCACTTACAGAACAGTGATTATCCCCTTCTGGCAGTCATTTACAGAACAGTGAGTATCCCCTTCTGGCAGCCACTTACAGAGCAGTGATTATCCCCTTCTGGCAGTCACTTACAGAACAGTGATTATCCCTTTCTGGCAGTCACTTACAGAGCAGTGATTATCCCCTCCTGGCAGTCACTTACAGAGCAGTGATTATCCCCTCCTGGCAGTCACTTACAGAGCAGTGATTATCCCCTCCTGGCAGTCACTTACAGAACAGTGATTATCCCTTCCCAGCAGTCACTTACAGAGCAGTGATTATCCCCTCCTGGCAGTCACTTACAGAGCAGTGATTATCCCCTCCTGGCAGTAACTTACAGAGCAGTGATTATCCCCTCCTGGCAGTCACTTACAGAGCAGTGATTATCCCCTTCTGCAAGTCACTTACAGAACAGTGATTATAACCTTCTGGCAGTCACTTACAGAACAGTGATTATCCCCTTCTGGCAGTCACGTACAAAACAGTGATTATCCCCTTCTGGCAGTCACTTACAGAACAGTGATTATCCCCTTCTGGCAGTCAATTGCAGAACAGTCAGTACTTCCTTCTGGCAGCCACTTACAGAACAGTGATTATCCCCTTCTGGCAGTCACTTACAAAACAGTGATTATCCCCTTCTGGCAGTCACTTACAGAGCAGTGATTATCCCATTCTGGCAGCCACTTAAAGGGCAGTAAATATCCCCTTCTGGCAGTCAATTACAGAACAGTAAATATTCCCTTCTGACAGCCACATACAGAGCAGTAATTATCCCTTTCTGGCACCCACTTACAGAACAGTGATCATCCCCCTCTTGCAGCCACTTACAGAACAGTGATTATCCCCTTCTGGCAGTCAATTAGAGCAGTGATTATCCCCTTTTGGCAGCCACTTACGGAACAGTGATTATCCCCTTCTATCAGTCAATTACAGAACAGTGATTATCCCCTTCTGGCAGTCACGAACAGAACAGTGATTATCTCTTTCTGGCAGCCATTTACAGAGCAGTGGTTATCTCCTTCTGGCAGTCACTTACAGAACAGCGATTATCCCCTTCTGGCAACCACTTACAGAGCAGTATTTATGCCCTTATGGCAGCCATTTACAGAGCAGTAGTAATCTCCTTCTGGCAGCCTTTTACTGAGCAGTGATTATCCCCATGAATTTATATATAGCGCAGTATTTTCCCCTTTTGTCAGTTACATATACAGCAGTATTTATCCCCTTTTGTCAGTTACATATACAGCAGTATTTATCCCCTTTTGTCAGTTACATATACAGCAGTATTTACCCCCTTTTGTCAGTTACATATACAGCAGTATTTATCCCCTTTTGTCAGTTACATATACAGCAGTATTTAGCCCCTTTTGTCAGTTACATATACAGCAGTATTTATCCCCTTTTGTCAGTTACATATACAGCAGTATTTATCTCCTTTTGTCAGTTACATATACAGCAGTATTTACTACCTTTTGTCAGTTACATATACAGCAGTAATTTCCCCTTTTGTAAGTTACATATACAGCAGTATTTATCCCCTTTTGTCAGTTACATATACAGCAGTATTTACCCCCTTTTGTCAGTTACATATACAGCAGTATTTATCCCCTTTTGTCAGTTACATATACAGCAGTATTTACCCCCTTTTGTCAGTTATATATACAGCAGTATTTACCCCCTTTTGTCAGTTACATATACAGCAGTAATTTCCCCTTTTGTAAGTTACATATACAGCAGTATTTATCCCCTTTTGTCAGTTACATATACATCAGTATTTACCCCCTTTTGTCAGTTACATATACAGCAGTATTTACCCCCTTTTGTCAGTAACATATACAGCAGTATTTATCACCTTTTGTCAGTTACATATACAGCAGTATTTACCCCCTTTTGTCAGTTACATATACAGCAGTATTTATCCCCTTTTGTCAGTTACATATACAGCAGTATTTATCCCCTTTTGTTAGTTACATATACAGCAGTATTTATCCCCTTTTGTTAGTTACATATACAGCAGTATTTACCCCCTTTTGTTAGTTACATATACAGCAGTAATTTACCATTTTGTCAGTTACATATACAGCAGTATTTAGCCCCTTTTGTCAGTTACATATACAGCAGTATTTAGCCCATTTTGTCAGTTACATATACAGCAGTATTTATCTCCTTTTGTCAGTTACATATACAGCAGTATTTACCCCCTTTTGTCAGTTACATATACAGCAGTATTTATCCCCTTTTGTCAGGTACATATACAGCAGTATTTACCCCCTTTTGTCAGTTACATATACAGCAGTATTTATCCCCTTTTGTCAGTTACATATACAGCAGTATTTATCCCCTTTTGTCAGTTACATATACAGCAGTATTTATCACCTTTTGTCAGTTACATATACAGCAGCATTTATCACCTTTAGTCAGTAACATATACAGCAGTATTTATCCCCTTTTGTCAGTTACATATACAGCAGTATTTATCACCTTTTGTCAGTTACATATACAGCAGTATTTAGCCCCTTTTGTCAGTTACATCTACAGCAGTATTTAGCCCCTTTTGTCAGTTACATATACAGCAGTATTTATCACCTTTTTTCAGTTACATATACAGCAGTATTTACCCCCCTTTTCAGTTACATATACAGCAGTATTTATCCCCTTTTGTCAGTTACATATACAGCAGTATTTACCCCCTTTTGTCAGTTACATATACAGCAGTATTTATCCCCTTTTGTCAGTTACATATACAGCAGTATTTATCCCCTTTTGTCAGTTACATATACAGCAGTATTTATCCCCTTTTGTCAGTTACATATACAGCAGTATTTACCCCCTTTTGTCAGTTACATATACAGCAGTATTTAGCCCCTTTTTGTCAGTTACATATACAGCAGTATTTATCCCCTTTTGTCAGTTACATATACAGCAGTATTTATCCCCTTTTGTCAGTTACATATACAGCGGTATTTTTCCCCTTTTGTCAGTTACATATACAGCAGTATTTACCCCCTTTTGTCAGTTACATATACAGCAGTATTTATCCCCTTTTGTCAGTTACATATACAGCAGTATTTATCCCCTTTTGTCAGTTACATATACAGCAGTATTTATCCCCTTTTGTCAGTTACATATACAGCAGTATTTTTCCCCTTTTGTCAGTTACATATACAGCAGTATTTATCCCCTTTTGTCAGTTACATATACAGCAGTATTTACCCCCTTTTGTCAGTTACATATACAGCAGTATTTATCCCCTTTTGTCAGTTACATATACAACACTATTTACCCCCTTTTGTCAGTTACATATACAGCAGTAATTTCCCCTTTTGTAAGTTACATATACAGCAGTATTTATCACCTTTTGTCAATTACATATACAGCAGTATTTATCACCTTTTGTCAGTTACATATACAGCAGTATTTATCCCCTTTTCTCAGTTACATATACAGCAGTATTTATCCCCTTTTGTCAGTTACATATACAGCAGTATTTATCCCCTTTTGTCAGTTACATATACAGCAGTATTTAGCCCCTTTTGTCAGTTACATATACAGCAGTATTTATCTCATTTTGTCAGTTACATATACAGCAGTATTTATCCCCTTTTGTCAGTTACATATACAGCAGTATTTATAACCTTTTGTCAGTTACATATACAGCAGTATTTATCTCCTTTTTCAGTTACATATACAGCAGTATTTATCCCCTTTTGTCAGTTACATATACAGCAGTATTTAGCCCCTTTTGTTAGTTACATATACAGCAGTAATTTACCATTTTGTCAGTTACATATACAGCAGTATTTACCCCCTTTTGTTAGTTACATATACAGCAGTAATTTACCATTTTGTCAGTTACATATACAGCAGTATTTATCCCCTTTTGTCAGTTACATATACAGCAGTATTTATCCCCTTTTGTCAGTTACATATACAGCAGTATTTATCCCCTTTTGTCAGTTACATATACAGCGGTATTTTTCCCCTTTTGTCAGTTACATATACAGCAGTATTTACCCCCTTTTGTCAGTTACATATACAGCAGTATTTATCCCCTTTTGTCAGTTACATATACAGCAGTATTTATCCCCTTTTGTCAGTTACATATACAGCAGTATTTATCCCCTTTTGTCAGTTACATATACAGCAGTATTTTTCCCCTTTTGTCAGTTACATATACAGCAGTATTTATCCCCTTTTGTCAGTTACATATACAGCAGTATTTACCCCCTTTTGTCAGTTACATATACAGCAGTATTTATCCCCTTTTGTCAGTTACATATACAACACTATTTACCCCCTTTTGTCAGTTACATATACAGCAGTAATTTCCCCTTTTGTAAGTTACATATACAGCAGTATTTATCACCTTTTGTCAGTTACATATACAGCAGTATTTATCACCTTTTGTCAGTTACATATACAGCAGTATTTATCCCCTTTTGTCAGTTACATATACAGCAGTATTTATCCCCTTTTGTCAGTTACATATACAGCAGTATTTATCCCCTTTTGTCAGTTACATATACAGCAGTATTTAGCCCCTTTTGTCAGTTACATATACAGCAGTATTTATCCCCTTTTGTCAGTTACATATACAGCAGTATTTATAACCTTTTGTCAGTTACATATACAGCAGTATTTATCTCCTTTTTCAGTTACATATACAGCAGTATTTATCCCCTTTTGTCAGTTACATATACAGCAGTATTTAGCCCCTTTTGTTAGTTACATATACAGCAGTAATTTACCATTTTGTCAGTTACATATACAGCAGTATTTACCCCCTTTTGTTAGTTACATATACAGCAGTAATTTACCATTTTGTCAGTTACATATACAGCAGTATTTATCCCCTTTTGTCAGTTACATATACAGCAGTATTTAGCCCCTTTTTGTCAGTTACATATACAGCAGTATTTATCTCATTTTGTCAGTTACATATACAGCAGTATTTATCCCCTTTTGTCAGTTACATATACAGCAGTATTTATCACCTTTTGTCAGTTACATATACAGCAGTATTTATCCCCTTTTGTCAGTTACATATACAGCAGTATTTATCTCATTTTGTCAGTTACATATACAGCAGTATTTATCCCCTTTTGTCAGTTACATATACAGCAGTATTTAGCCCCTTTTTGTCAGTTACATATACAGCAGTATTTATCCCCTTTTGTCAGTTACATATACAGCAGTATTTATCTCCTTTTGTCAGTTACATATACAGCAGTATTTATCTCATTTTGTCAGTTACATATACAGCAGTATTTATCCCCTTTTATCAGTTACATATACAGCAGTATTTATCTCATTTTGTCAGTTACATATACAGCAGTATTTATCCCCTATTGTTAGTTACATATACAGCAGTATTTATCCCCTTTTGTCAGTTACATATACAGCAGTATTTATCCCATTTTGTCAGTTACATATACAGCAGTATTTATCTCCTTTTGTCAGTTACATATACAGCAGTATTTAGCCCCTTTTGTCAGTTACATATACAGCAGTGTTTAGCCCCTTTTGTCAGTTACATATACAGCAGTATTTACCCCATTTTGTCAGTTACATATACAGCAGTATTTATCCCCTTTTGTCAGTTACATATACAGCAGTATTTATCCCCTTTTTCAGTTACATATACAGCAGTATTTAGCCCCTTTTGTCAGTTAGATATACAGCAGTATTTAGCCCCTTTTGTCAGTTACATATACAGCAGTATTTAGCCCCTTTTTGTCAGTTACATATACAGCAGTATTTAGCCCCTTTTGTAAGTTACATATACAGCAGTATTTATCCCCTTTTTCAGTTACATATACAGCAGTATTTAGCCCCTTTTGTCAGTTAGATATACAGCAGTATTTATCCCCTTTTGTCAGTTACATATACAGCAGTATTTATCCCCTTTTGTCAGTTACATATACAGCAGTATTTATCCCCTTTTGTCAGTTACATATACAGCAGTATTTACCCCCTTTTGTCAGTTACATATACAGCAGTATTTATCTCCTTTTGTCAGTCACATATACAGCAGTATTTATCACCTTTTGTCAGTTACATATACAGCAGTATTTAGCCCCTTTTGTCAGTTACATATACAGCAGTATTTAGCCCATTTTGTCAGTTACATATACAGCAGTATTTAGCCCCTTTTGTCAGTTACATATACAGCAGTATTTATCACCTTTTTTCAGTTACATATACAGCAGTATTTACCCCCTTTTGTCAGTTACATATACAGCAGTATTAATCCCCTTTTGTCAGTTACATATACAGCAGTATTTATCTCCTTTTGTCAGTTACATATACAGCGGTATTTATCCCCTTTTGTCAGTTACATATACAGCAGTATTTATCTCCTTTTGTCAGTTACATACACAGCAGTATTTATCCCTTTTGTCAGTTACATATACAGCAGTATTTATCCCCTTTTGTCAGTTACATATACAGCAGTATTTACCCCCTTTTGTCAGTTACATATACAGCAGTATTTATCCCCTTTTGTCAGTTGCATATACAGCAGTATTTATCTCCTTTTGTCAGTTACATATACAGCGGTATTTATCCCCTTATGTCAGTTACATATACAGCAGTAATTTCCCCTTTTGTCAGTTACATATACAGCAGTATTTATCCTTTTGTCAGTTACATATACAGCAGTATTTACCCCCTTTTGTCAGTTACATATACAGCAGTATTTACCCCCTTTTGTCAGTTACATATACAGCAGTATTTATCTCCTTTTGTCAGTTACATATACAGCAGTATTTACCCCCTTTTGTCAGTTACATATACAGCAGTATTTACCCCCTTTTGTCAGTTACATATACAGCAGTATTTACCCCCTTTTGTCAGTTACATATACAGCAGTATTTATCTCCTTTTGTCAGTCACATATACAGCAGTATTTATCACCTTTTGTCAGTTACATATACAGCAGTATTTATCACCTTTTGTCAGTTACATGTACAGCAGTATTTATCACCTTTTGTCAGTTACATATACAGCAGTATTTATCACCTTTTGTCAGTTACATATACAGCAGTATTTATCCCCTTTTGTCAGTTACATATACAGCAGTATTTATCACCTTTTGTCAGTTACATATACAGCAGTATTTATCCCCTTTTGTCAGTTACATATACAGCAGTATTTATCCCCTTTTGTCAGTTACATATACAGCAGTATTTACCCCCTTTTGTCAGTTACATATACAGCAGTATTTATCTCCTTTTGTCAGTCACATATACAGCAGTATTTATCACCTTTTGTCAGTTACATATACAGCAGTATTTAGCCCCTTTTGTCAGTTACATATACAGCAGTATTTAGCCCCTTTTGTCAGTTACATATACAGCAGTATTTAGCCCCTTTTGTCAGTTACATATACAGCAGTATTTATCACCTTTTTTCAGTTACATATACAGCAGTATTTACCCCCTTTTTCAGTTACATATACAGCAGTATTTATCCCCTTTTGTCAGTTACATATACAGCAGTATTTACCCCCTTTTGTCAGTTACATATACAGCATTATTTATCCCCTTTTGTCAGTTACATATACAGCAGTATGTATCCCCTTTTGTCAGTTACATATACAGCAGTATTTATCCCCTTTTGTCAGTTACATATACAGCAGTATTTACCCCCTTTTGTCAGTTACATATACAGCAGTATTTAGCCCCTTTTGTCAGTTACATATACAGCAGTATTTATCCCCTTTTGTCAGTTACATATACAGCAGTATTTATCCCCTTTTGTCAGTTACATATACAGCAGTATTTATCCCCTTTTGTCAGTTACATATACAGCAGTATTTACCCCCTTTTGTCAGTTACATATACAGCAGTATTTATCCACTTTTTCAGTTACATATACAGCAGTATTTAGCCCCTTTTGTCAGTTACATATACAGCAGTATTTACCCCCTTTTGTCAGTTACATATACAGCAGTATTTAGCCCCTTTTGTCAGTTACATATACAGCAGTATTTATCTCCTTTTGTCAGTTACATATACAGCAGTATTTATCCCCTTTTGTCAGTTACATATACAGCAGTATTTATCACCTTTTGTCAGTTACATATACAGCAGTATTTATCCCCTTTTGTCAGTTACATATACAGCAGTATTTATCCCCTATTGTTAGTTGCATATACAGCAGTATTTATCCCCTTTTTGTCAGTTACATATACAGCAGTATTTATCTCATTTTGTCAGTTACATATACAGCAGTATTTATCCCCTTTTGTCAGTTACATATACAGCAGTATTTACCCCCTTTTGTCAGTTACATATACAGCAGTATTTATCCCCTTTTGTCAGTTACATATACAGCAGTATTTAGCCCCTTTTTGTCAGTTACATATACTGCAGTATTTATCTCATTTTGTCAGTTACATATACAGCAGTATTTATCCCCTTTTGTCAGTTACATATACAGCAGTATTTAGCCCCTTTTTGTAAGTTACATATACAGCAGTATTTATCTCATTTTGTCAGTTACATATACAGCAGTATTTAGCCCCTTTTGTCAGTTACATATATAGCAGTATTTAGCCCCTTTTGTCAATTACATATACAGCAGTATTTACCCCCTTTTGTCAGTTACATATACAGTAGTATTTATCCCCTTTTTCAGTTACATATACAGCAGTATTTAGCCCCTTTTGTCAGTTACATATACAGCAGTTTTTAGCCCCTTTTGTCAGTTACATATACAGCAGTATTTAGCCCCTTTTTGTCAGTTACATATACAGCAGTATTTATCTCATTTTGTCAGTTACATATACAGCAGTATTTATCCCCTTTTGTCAGTTACATATACAGCAGTATTTATCCCCTTTTGTCAGTTACATATACAGCAGTATTTAGCCCCTTTTGTCAATTACATATACAGCAGTATTTAGCCCCTTTTGTCAGTTACATATACAGCAGTATTTATCACCTTTTTTCCGTTACATATACAGCAGTATTTACCCCCTTTTTCAGTTACATATACAGCAGTATTTAGCCCCTTTTGTCAGTTACATATACAGCAGTATTTAGCCGCTTTTGTCAGTTACATATACAGCAGTATTTATCCACTTTTTCAGTTACATATACAGCAGTATTTAGCCCCTTTTGTCAGTTACATATACAGCAGTATTTACCCCCTTTTTTCAGTTACATATACAGCAGTATTTAGCCCCTTTTGTCAGTTACATATACAGCAGTATTTATCTCCTTTTGTCAGTTACATATACAGCAGTATTTATCCCCTTTTGTCAGTTACATATACAGCAGTATTTAGCCCCTTTTGTCAGTTACATATACAGCAGTATTTATCTCATTTTGTCAGTTACATATACAGCAGTATTTAGCCCCTTTTGTCAGTTACATATACAGCAGTATTTATCTCATTTTGTCAGTTACATATACAGCAGTATTTATCCCCTTTTGTCAGTTACATATACAGCAGTAATTTACCCTTTTGTCAGTTACATATACAGCAGTATTTATCCCCTTTTCTCAGTTACATATACAGCAGTATTTATCACCTTTTGTCAGTTACATATACAGCAGTATTTATCTCCTTTTGTCAGTTACATATACAGCGGTATTTATCCCCTTTTGTCAGTTACATATACAGCAGTATTTACCCCCTTTTGTCAGTTACATATACAGCAGTATTTATCACCTTTTGTCAGTTACATATACAGCAGTATTTATCTCCTTTTGTCAGTTACATATACAGCAGTATTTATCCCCTTTTGTCAGTTACATATACAGCAGTATTTATCTCCTTTTGTCAGTTACATATACAGCAGTATTTATCTCATTTTGTCAGTTACATATACAGCAGTATTTAGCCCCTTTTGTCAGTTACATATACAGCAGTATTTAGCCCCTTTTGTCAGTTACATATACAGCAGTATTTACCCCCTTTTGTCAGTTACATATACAGTAGTATTTATCCCCTTTTTCAGTTACATATACAGCAGTATTTAGCCCCTTTTGTCAGTTACATATACAGCAGTTTTTAGCCCCTTTTGTCAGTTACATATACAGCAGTATTTAGCCCCTTTTTGTCAGTTACATATACAGCAGTATTTATCTCATTTTGTCAGTTACATATACAGCAGTATTTATCCCCTTTTGTCAGTTACATATACAGCAGTATTTATCCCCTTTTGTCAGTTACATATACAGCAGTATTTAGCCCCTTTTGTCAATTACATATACAGCAGTATTTAGCCCCTTTTGTCAGTTACATATACAGCAGTATTTATCACCTTTTTTCCGTTACATATACAGCAGTATTTACCCCCTTTTTCAGTTACATATACAGCAGTATTTAGCCCCTTTTGTCAGTTACATATACAGCAGTATTTATCCCCTTTTGTCAGTTACATATACAGCAGTATTTAGCCGCTTTTGTCAGTTACATATACAGCAGTATTTATCCACTTTTTCAGTTACATATACAGCAGTATTTAGCCCCTTTTGTCAGTTACATATACAGCAGTATTTACCCCCTTTTTTCAGTTACATATACAGCAGTATTTAGCCCCTTTTGTCAGTTACATATACAGCAGTATTTATCTCCTTTTGTCAGTTACATATACAGCAGTATTTATCCCCTTTTGTCAGTTACATATACAGCAGTATTTACCCCCTTTTGTCAGTTACATATACAGCAGTATTTATCCCCTTTTGTCAGTTACATATACAGCAGTATTTATCCCCTTTTGTCAGTTACATATACAGCAGTAATTTACCCTTTTGTCAGTTACATATACAGCAGTATTTATCCCCTTTTGTCAGTTACATATACAGCAGTATTTATCTCCTTTTGTCAGTTACATATACAGCGGTATTTATCCCCTTTTGTCAGTTACATATACAGCAGTATTTACCCCCTTTTGTCAGTTACATATACAGCAGTATTTATCACCTTTTGTCAGTTACATATACAGCAGTATTTATCTCCTTTTGTCAGTTACATATACAGCGGTATTTATCCCCTTTTGTCAGTTACATATACAGCAGTATTTATCTCCTTTTGTCAGTTACATATACAGCAGTATTTATCCCTTTTGTCAGTTACATATACAGCAGTATTTATCCCCTTTTGTCAGTTACATATACAGCAGTATTTACCCCCTTTTGTCAGTTACATATACAGCAGTATTTATCCCCTTTTGTCAGTTGCATATACAGCAGTATTTATCTCCTTTTGTCAGTTACATATACAGCAGTATTTATCTCCTTTTGTCAGTTACATATACAGCAGTATTTATCCCCTTATGTCAGTTACATATACAGCAGTAATTTCCCCTTTTGTCAGTTACATATACAGCAGTATTTATCCTTTTGTCAGTTACATATACAGCAGTATTTACCCCCTTTTGTCAGTTACATATACAGCAGTATTTACCCCCTTTTGTCAGTTACATATACAGCAGTATTTATCTCCTTTTGTCAGTCACATATACAGCAGTATTTATCACCTTTTGTCAGTTACATATACAGCAGTATTTATCACCTTTTGTCAGTTACATATACAGCAGTATTTATCTCCTTTTGTCAGTTACATATACAGCAGTATTTAGCCCCTTTTGTCAGTTACATATACAGCAGTATTTATCACCTTTTGTCAGTTACATATACAGCAGTATTTATCACCTTTTGTCAGTTACATATACAGCAGTATTTATCACCTTTTGTCAGTTACATATACAGCAGTATTTATCACCTTTTGTCAGTTACATGTACAGCAGTATTTATCACCTTTTGTCAGTTACATATACAGCAGTATTTATCACCTTTTGTCAGTTACATATACAGCAGTATTTATCCCCTTTTGTCAGTTACATATACAGCAGTATTTATCACCTTTTGTCAGTTACATATACAGCAGTATTTATCCCCTTTTGTCAGTTACATATACAGCAGTATTTATCCCCTTTTGTCAGTTACATATACAGCAGTATTTACCCCCTTTTGTCAGTTACATATACAGCAGTATTTATCTCCTTTTGTCAGTTACATATACAGCAGTATTTATCCCCTTTTGTCAGTTACATATACAGCAGTATTTAGCCCCTTTTGTCAGTTACATATACAGCAGTATTTATCTCCTTTTGTCAGTTACATATACAGCAGTATTTATCCCCTTTTGTCAGTTACATATACAGCAGTATTTAGCCCCTTTTGTCAGTTACATATACAGCAGTATTTAGCCCCTTTTGTCAGTTACATATACAGCAGTATTTATCTCATTTTGTCAGTTAAATATACAGCAGTATTTATCTCCTTTTGTCAGTTACATATACAGCAGTATTTATCTCCTTTTGTCAGTTACATATACAGCAGTATTTATCACTCACCTTTTGTCAGTTACATATACAGCAGTATTTAGCCCCTTTTGTCAGTTACATATACAGCAGTATTTAGCCCCTTTTGTCAGTTACATATACAGCAGTATTTATCACCTTTTTTCAGTTACATATACAGCAGTATTTACCCCCTTTTGTCAGTTACATATACAGCAGTATTTATCCCCTTTTGTCAGTTACATATACAGCAGTATTTATCCCCTTTTGTCAGTTACATATACAGCAGTATTTATCTCCTTTTGTCAGTTACATATACAGCAGTATTTAGCCCCTTTTGTCAGTTACATATACAGCAGTATTTATCTCCTTTTGTCAGTTACATATACAGCGGTATTTATCCCCTTTTGTCAGTTACATATACAGCAGTATTTATCTCCTTTTGTCAGTTACATATACAGCAGTATTTATCCCTTTTGTCAGTTACATATACAGCAGTATTTATCCCCTTTTGTCAGTTACATATACAGCAGTATTTACCCCCTTTTGTCAGTTACATATACAGCAGTATTTATCCCCTTTTGTCAGTTGCATATACAGCAGTATTTATCTCCTTTTGTCAGTTACATATACAGCAGTATTTATCTCCTTTTGTCAGTTACATATACAGCAGTATTTATCCCCTTTTGTCAGTTACATATACAGTAGTATTTATCCCCTTTTGTCAGTTACATATACAGCAGTATTTATCCCCTTTTGTCAGTTACATATACAGCAGTATTTATCCCCTTTTGTCAGTTACATATACAGCAGTATTTATCCCCTTTTGTCAGTTACATATACAGCAGTATTTACCCCCTTTTGTCAGTTACATATACAGCAGTATTTATCCCCTTTTGTCAGTTGCATATACAGCAGTATTTACCCCCTTTTGTCAGTTACATATACAGCAGTATTTATCCCCTTTTGTCAGTTGCATATACAGCAGTATTTATCTCCTTTTGTCAGTTACATATACAGCAGTATTTATCTCCTTTTGTCAGTTACATATACAGCAGTATTTAGCCCTTATGTCAGTTACATATACAGCAGTATTTATCCCCTTTTGTCAGTTACATATACAGTAGTATTTATCCCCTTTTGTCAGTTACATATACAGCAGTATTTACCCCCTTTTGTCAGTTACATATACAGCAGTATTTATCCCCTTTTGTCAGTTGCATATACAGCAGTATTTATCTCCTTTTGTCAGTTACATATACAGCAGTATTTATCTCCTTTTGTCAGTTACATATACAGCAGTATTTATCCCCTTTTGTCAGTTACATATACAGCAGTATTTATCCCCTTATGTCAGTTACATATACAGCAGTAATTTCCCCTTTTGTCAGTTACATATACAGCAGTATTTATCCTTTTGTCAGTTACATATACAGCAGTATTTACCCCCTTTTGTCAGTTACATATACAGCAGTATTTACCCCCTTTTGTCAGTTACATATACAGCAGTATTTATCTCCTTTTGTCAGTCACATATACAGCAGTATTTATCACCTTTTGTCAGTTACATATACAGCAGTATTTATCACCTTTTGTCAGTTACATATACAGCAGTATTTATCACCTTTTGTCAGTTACATGTACAGCAGTATTTATCACCTTTTGTCAGTTACATATACAGCAGTATTTATCACCTTTGGTCAGTTACATATACAGCAGTATTTATCCCCTTTTGTCAGTTACATATACAGCAGTATTTATCCCCTTTTGTCAGTTACATATACAGCAGTATTTATCTCCTTTTGTCAGTTACATATACAGCAGTATTTAGCCCCTTTTGTCAGTTACATATACAGCAGTATTTATCCCCTTTTGTCAGTTAGATATACAGCAGTATTTATCACCTTTTGTCAGTTACATATACAGCAGTATTTATCCCCTTTTGTCAGTTACATATACAGCAGTATTTATCCCCTTTTGTCAGTTACATATACAGCAGTATTTACCCCCTTTTGTCAGTTACATATACAGCAGTATTTATCTCCTTTTGTCAGTCACATATACAGCAGTATTTATCACCTTTTGTCAGTTACATATACAGCAGTATTTAGCCCCTTTTGTCAGTTACATATACAGCAGTATTTAACCCCTTTTGTCAGTTACATATACAGCAGTATTTAGCCCCTTTTGTCAGTTACATATACAGCAGTATTTATCACCTTTTTTCAGTTACATATACAGCAGTATTTACCCCCTTTTTCAGTTACATATACAGCAGTATTTATCCCCTTTTGTCAGTTACATATACAGCAGTATTTACCCCCTTTTGTCAGTTACATATACAGCAGTATTTATCCCCTTTTGTCAGTTACATATACAGCAGTATGTATCCCCTTTTGTCAGTTACATATACAGCAGTATTTATCCCCTTTTGTCAGTTACATATACAGCAGTATTTACCCCCTTTTGTCAGTTACATATACAGCAGTATTTAGCCCCTTTTGTCAGTTACATATACAGCAGTATTTACCCCCTTTTTCAGTTACATATACAGCAGTATTTATCCCCTTTTGTCAGTTACATATACAGCAGTATTTATCCCCTTTTGTCAGTTACATATACAGCAGTATTTATCCCCTTTTGTCAGTTACATATACAGCAGTATTTATCCCCTTTTGTCAGTTACATATACAGCAGTATTTATCTCATTTTGTCAGTTACATATACAGCAGTATTTAGCCCCTTTTGTCAGTTACATATACAGTAGTATTTATCCCCTTTTGTCAGTTACATATACAGCAGTATTTAGCCCCTTTTGTCAGTTACATATACAGCAGTATTTACCCCCTTTTTCAGTTACATATACAGCAGTATTTAGCCCCTTTTTTCAGTTACATATACAGCAGTATTTAGCCGCTTTTGTCAGTTACATATACAGCAGTATTTATCCCCTTTTTCAGTTACATATACAGCAGTATTTAGCCCCTTTTGTCAGTTACATATACAGCAGTATTTATCCCCTTTTGTCAGTTACATATACAGCAGTAATTATCCCCTTTTGTCAGTTACATATACAGCAGTATTTATCCCCTTTTGTCAGTTACATATACAGCAGTATTTATCACCTTTTGTCAGTTACATATACAGCAGTATTTACCCCCTTTTTCAGTTACATATACAGCAGTATTTAGCCCCTTTTTTCAGTTACATATACAGCAGTATTTAGCCGCTTTTGTCAGTTACATATACAGCAGTATTTATCCCCTTTTTCAGTTACATATACAGCAGTATTTAGCCCCTTTTGTCAGTTACATACACAGCAGTATTTATCCCCTTTTGTCAGTTACATATACAGCAGTATTTATCCCCTCTTGTCAGTTACATATACAGCAGTATTTATCCCCTTTTGTCAGTTACATATACAGCAGTAATTTACCATTTTGTCAGTTACATATACAGCAGTATTTAGCCCCTTTTGTCAGTTACATATACAGCAGTATTTATCACCTTTTGTCAGTTACATATACAGCAGTATTTATCTCCTTTTGTCAGTTACATATACAGCAGTATTTATCCCCTTTTGTCAGTTACATATACAGCAGTATTTATCCCCTTTTGTCAGTTACATATACAGCAGTATTTATCACCTTTTGTCAGTTACATATACAGCAGTATTTATCTCCTTTTGTCAGTTACATATACAGCAGTATTTATCCCCTTTTGTAAGTTACATATACAGCAGTATTTATCCCCTTTTGTCAGTTACATATACAGCAGTATTTATCCCCTTTTGTCAGTTACATATACAGCAGTATTTATCACCTTTTGTCAGTTACATATACAGCAGTATTTATCTCCTTTTGTCAGTTACATATACAGCAGTATTTATCCCCTTTTGTCAGTTACATATACAGCAGTATTTATCCCCTTTTGTCAGTTACATATACAGCAGTATTTACCCCCTTTTGTCAGTTACATATACAGCAGTATTTAGCCCCTTTTGTCAGTTACATATACAGCAGTATTTACCCCCTTTTGCCAGTTACATGTACAGCAGTATTTATCCCCTTTTGTCAGTTACATATACAGCAGTATTTATCTCCTTTTGTCAGTTACATATACAGCAGTATTTACCCCCTTTTGCCAGTTACATGTACAGCAGTATTTATCCCC
This sequence comes from Bombina bombina, assembly GCF_027579735.1. Classification (NCBI taxonomy): domain Eukaryota; kingdom Metazoa; phylum Chordata; class Amphibia; order Anura; family Bombinatoridae; genus Bombina; species Bombina bombina. The sequence goes on from NC_069504.1 coordinate 1,148,863,464, forward strand.
TTTTGCCAGTTACATGTACAGCAGTATTTATCACCTTTTGTAAGTTACATATACAGCAGTATTTATCTCATTTTGTCAGTTACATATACAGCAGTATTTAGCCCCTTTTGTCAGTTACATACACAGCAGTATTTATCTCCTTTTGTCAGATACATATACAGCAGTATTTATCCCCTTTTGTCAGTTACATATACAGCAGTATTTATCCCCTTTTGTCAGTTACATATACAGCAGTATTTACCCCCTTTTGTCAGTTACATACACAGCAGTATTTATCTCCTTTTGTCAGATACATATACAGCAGTATTTATCCCCTTTTGTCAGTTACATATACAGCAGTATTTATCCCCTTTTGTCAGTTACATATACAGCAGTATTTAGCCCCTTTTGTCAGTTACATATACAGCAGTATTTATCACCTTTTGTCAGTTACATATACAGCAGTATTTACCCCCTTTTTCAGTTACATATACAGCAGTATTTAGCCCCTTTTTTCAGTTACATATACAGCAGTATTTAGCCGCTTTTGTCAGTTACATATACAGCAGTATTTATCCCCTTTTGTCAGTTACATATACAGCAGTATTTATCACCTTTTGTCGGTTACATATACAGCAGTATTTACCCCCTTTTTCAGTTACATATACAGCAGTATTTAGCCCCTTTTTTCAGTTACATATACAGCAGTATTTAGCCGCTTTTGTCAGTTACATATACAGCAGTATTTAGCCCCTTTTGTCAGTTACATATACAGCAGTATTTATCCCCTTTTGTCAGTTACATATACAGCAGTATTTATCACCTTTTGTCAGTTACATATACAGCAGTATTTACCCCCTTTTTCAGTTACATATACAGCAGTATTTATCCCCTTTTTTCAGTTACATATACAGCAGTATTTATCCCCTTTTGTCAGTTACATATACAGCAGTATTTATCACCTTTTGTCAGTTACATATACAGCAGTATTTACCCCCTTTTTCAGTTACATATACAGCAGTATTTAGCCCCTTTTTTCAGTTACATATACAGCAGTATTTAGCCGCTTTTGTCAGTTACATATACAGCAGTATTTATCCCCTTTTTCAGTTACATATACAGCAGTATTTATCCCCTTTTGTCAGTTACATATACAGCAGTATTTATCCCCTTTTGTCAGTTACATATACAGCAGTAATTTACCATTTTGTCAGTTACATATACAGCAGTATTTAGCCCCTTTTGTCAGTTACATATACAGCAGTATTTATCCCCTTTTGTCAGTTACATATACAGCAGTATTTATCACCTTTTGTCAGTTACATATACAGCAGTATTTATCTCCTTTTGTCAGTTACATATACAGCAGTATTTATCTCCTTTTGTCAGTTACATATACAGCAGTATTTATCCCCTTTTGTCAGTTACATATACAGCAGTATTTACCCCCTTTTGTCAGTTACATATACAGCAGTATTTAGCCCCTTTTGTCAGTTACATATACAGCAGTATTTATCCCCTTTTGTCAGTTACATATACAGCAGTATTTACCCCCTTTTGTCAGTTACATATACAGAAGTATTTAGCCCCTTTTGTCAGTTACATATACAGCAGTATTTATCTCCTTTTGTCAGTTACATATACAGCAGTATTTATCCCCTTTTGTAAGTTACATATACAGCAGTATTTATCCCCTTTTGTCAGTTACATATACAGCAGTATTTATCCCCTTTTGTCAGTTACATATACAGCAGTATTTAGCCCCTTTTGTCAGTTACATATACAGCAGTATTTATCCCCTTTTGTCAGTTACATATACAGCAGTATTTAGCCCCTTTTGTCAGTTACATATACAGCAGTATTTATCCCCTTTTGTCAGTTACATATACAGCAGTATTTACCCCCTTTTGTCAGTTACATATACAGCAGTATTTATCACCTTTTGTCAGTTACATATACAGCAGTATTTATCCCCTTTTGTCAGTTACATATACAGCAGTGTTTACCCCCTTTTGTCAGTTACATATACAGCAGTATTTATCCCCTTTTGTCAGTTACATATACAGCAGTATTTATCTCCTTTTGTCAGTTACATATACAGCAGTATTTATCTCCTTTTGTCAGTTACATATACAGCAGTATTTATCACCTTTTGTCAGTTACATATACAGCAGTATTTATCTCCTTTTGTCAGTTACATATACAGCAGTATTTATCCCCTTTTGTCAGTTACATATACAGCAGTATTTACCCCCTTTTGCCAGTTACATATACAGCAGTATTTACCCCCTTTTGCCAGTTACATGTACAGCAGTATTTATCACCTTTTGTCAGTTACATATACAGCAGTATTTATCCCCTTTTGTCAGTTACATGTACAGCAGTATTTATCACCTTTTGTAAGTTACATATACAGCAGTATTTATCTCATTTTGTCAGTTACATATACAGCAGTATTTATCCCCTTTTGTCAGTTACATATACAGCAGTATTTATCTCCTTTTGTCAGTTACATATACAGCAGTATTTATCCCCTTTTGTCAGTTACATATACAGCAGTATTTATCCCCTTTTGTCAGTTACATATACAGCAGTATTTATCCCCTTTTGTCAGTTACATATACAGCAGTATTTATCTCCTTTTGTCAGTTACATATACAGCAGTATTTATCCCCTTTTGTCAGTTACATATACAGCAGTATTTACTACCTTTTGTCAGTTACATATACAGCAGTATTTATCTCATTTTGTCAGTTACATATACAGCAGTGTTTACCCCCTTTTGTCAGTTACATATACAGCAGTATTTAGCCCCTTTTGTCAGTTACATATACAGCAGTATTTACTACCTTTTGTCAGTTACATATACAGCAGTATTTATCTCCTTTTGTCAGTTACATATACAGCAGTATTTACCCCCTTTTGTCAGTTACATATACAGCAGTAGTTACGGATATAGTCTGTATCAAAGACGATAGAGACTAAAAGAGTGCACTTGGGTAGCACTTCTGTTCCATGAAAATAACATAAAGATTTATATAGACCTTAAACAACCACTGTAGGTCAAAGGGTTGAAAGAAAAATTTAAAACATAACTTTTATTACCTTAACAATCAATAAAAAATGTGTTGTGTGAGTGTGTGCACTTTAAAAACACATAGCAACTTTTACAGATAATGGACGTGGCCCTGAATATTAGATAAGTATATTCCCTTGGACTGGAGATATTGTTTGAATTTATGTATATGTTGGATTAGTAATATACATCTATCCAGTGGCTAGTTGGCTTGTGTCTTTCAATATTATACACCACTTTGGGATTCAAACTTCCCACAAATTGTTAATAGTGTATCAAGTTGAGCAACCGTATAAGAGAAATAAATATATGGTTTGTATCTGTGTGATACACTGGTAATTAATATCCTGGTTTGTGTTTATTATTTACACTGTTAGGATAAATAGTCTCTATATAGAGATAATTCACACATTCAGTTACATTACTGGTTCTTAATCATTATAAATTCTATATACAGATTGCAATCACTATTAACATTTCCGTTACAGTTGTGTTATTTATGTATACATTTATTACTGGTATAAATTTATTTCACTGTTCCATTTTCTCGTTCAATGGAATAACAGGAATTTTGTATTTATATATACGATTATTGCTAGTATAAATTTATTTCACTGTTCCATTTTCTCATACAATGTAATAACAGGATAGTACAGATTGCTTTAGTATAAGTTGGTAAATATTGTATACTTAAACACTTGTTACACCAAAGTTTTTAGTATGGCTTAAATTGATGTATGTCATATATAAGTGCTTGGTGTACTTTTAACACATTTTGTTTTGTAAATTTGCAGTTAGTATTTTGATCATTAGTGGTGTTGATAGTTTACCACTGCTAACCTCAAGTGGTTTATGCTTTATAGTAAATGTAATCGGGCTTTACCTATTTCTGCTATATTGGTCGCCTAGCAGGTTAATTAAATATTGTTGTTACACATGTGATCATATGTGGTTAAAGCGTTGCTTTAGAATACGTCTGACATAACATATAGTATAGTGCTGGAGATGTAATAATTCAGACAATCTGTATAAGTTAATATAATGTTTATATACTCTCTCAATGGTTTACCACTATGAAAGGTTGCATATATTATATAAGCTGCATAGTTTCCAAATGTTTGTATATATGTGTTTATTGGTCGTACTTATTATGCAGTTTGTAACAACACATATCTTGAGTCTGTTCTTAGTTGGATACCTATAATCTTGTTTATCGCAGTGTAAACTAGAGAGACTAATCTACACACTAAGTCACTATTGTTAGTAATTATCACAGAGTTATTCGTCTTTGATTTTCTAAAGCAACCGTAAAGGTTTACTGCTGGTTATAGCGTTGTAATATTAGAGGCATATCTGGGAGGATTTGTGTTATTCTGGTGAGCTTTAACACTGTTAGTGTGAGCGTCTGCCTTTTATAGCCCTATGATGTTAGCAACAGATTTTTTGGAATATATATTACATAACAACCAGTATAAGCGGCCAGCAGTGTTAGCATTTATGTTAACAGGTAGTGTGCCATTAACACTCGCTACTGATAAACCGCTATAGATTTAAGTTATAAACAAATAATTATTTGGATATATGTAATAGCGGTCTGATGCAATGGTTGACGATTGTTTGTCACAGTGTAAACTAGAGAAACTGATCTACACACTAAGTCACTGTTGTTTGTAATTACCAAAGAGCTTTTCGTCTTAAATTTTCTAAAGCAACCGTGAGGGTTTACTAGTTGTTATAGCGTGATAATATTAAGGCATATCTGGGAGGATTTATATTATCCCGGTGAGCTTTAACACAGTATTTATCCCCTTTTGTCAGTTACATATACAGCAGTATTTACCCCCTTTTGCCCCTAGGTTCCGGCGGGGTGGGAGAACGACGGGATAGAGGTTAATAATTTTATTTAGTGTTGGCGATGTCAGGGACGGCAGATTAGGGGTGTTTAGACTCGGGTTTATGTGAGGGTGTTAGGTGTAAATGTAACTATATTTCTACCATAGAAATCAATGGGGTATGCTTCATTCTCTTGCATCATCGAACATAAGTTTTTGTTGCTTTCATACTCCCATTGATTTCTATGGCATCCGCGGCCTCAACGGTGGCGGATTGAAAACCAGGTACTCTTCGTCCGAATAGCTTCGAACTTACCTGTTAAATGTTTAATGTATGGGAAAAAGTCTCAAATAGAGCCGAAGGTGTATTCGGAACATCTGTAATGACGTAAGCATCGATCTGTGTCGGATTGAGACCAACGGATCGTATGTTACGTCACAAATTTCAACTTTTGCCGGTCTTGAGGCTTTCAAAACTAGGTTGGATCAATTTCGCAACAATTACAAGGCGGAATTCCTGCATATGTGCGGTTGACACTTTGATAGATAGGCCTCTATGTGTAAAATGTTTCATTTCAGTTGTTAAATTACCTATGTCAAATTTAATTTGTTCAAACTGAGGTAACATGAGTTCAGATATTTGTTTAACTATATCTTGTAAGTCAGGCATAGACATATCTGCAGTATTTGTAATTAAAGGTATATTTACAGCATTGTCAATACTGCCTCTGTTTTTCTCTAACCTTAGCTGGCATGTTAGTTGAGTGTATTTTATAGTTTGTGATAAATCTTTCCATGTAGTACGGACAGCGTGTATAAAAAAACCTTATAAAAGAATCCAACCTACAATGTTATGTGGTTTTGTGTTAAATGCCCAATCAAAGGGCCGTGGTGACAAGAATAATGCTATGTACGCGGCTCATGTGAAGGCTGTCTATGTTTAGTACAGTCAGTGTTACTAATATTTACTTATCATTCCTGTTATATACCTGCTCTAATAGGGGTTCCCTGATAATCCCTGGGGAGTGACTGAATACCCCGGCCTCTAATTGGTTTTTAAGTTGCCCATCTGCACAAAGAATACAAACAACATTGCCCATAATTCACACATCATTTATACTTGTGGTTGCTGTCCCACAACATGCAGTACATGAACATGTTAGCGATATGCAATGCATCTTTATATGATCAGCGTGAGTGTACTGGACACAAATACATGTAATTAAAGGGACAGTGTACACCAATTTTCATTTAACTGCATGTAATAGACACTACTATAAAGAATAATATGCACAGATACTGATCTAAAAATCCATTATAAAACCATTTAAAATCTTTCTTAGAATTTCCCAGTTTAGCTCTGTTGAAACGATTAGCTGGAACACCCACTGCAAGTGGTTCTATTGCAAAAATAGCAGACACTCCCCCCTCCCCCTTTCTCTGCATATAAAAAGACCCTTTACACAAACAGGAGCAAGCTGGAGTAGGTATACATCAGAATTCTACTAAAACTTTGGTGCTGGTTAGGAGTCTGAAAATCAGCACAATGTTATTTAAAAATAAGCAAAGCTATACATTTTTTTTTAAAACACTCCCAGATTGGCGATAAAAAAGAAACATCTACAAAACATTTATTAAAATAAAAATCTAGTGTATAATGTCCCTTTAATGTAATTATTAGAGGTGGGGGCTGTATTGCTGCTGTTACTGATCTAGTGACGTCTTCTCTTTACAGCTGAGTGCACAGTTATGGGGATCCCCAGCGTTACCACAAACCTATCTGGCTTTGGCTGCTTCATGCAGGAACACGTAGCCGACCCCACGGCGTATGGTAATACTGTCATCTGTGTCATACTCTGTGTCACCTGTTTATAGAGTGTCACATGTGTCATGCTCTGTGTCACCTGTGTCTGTCTTACCTGTCTCTAGAGTGTCACATGTGTCTGTCTCACCTGTCTCTATAGAGTCAACTGTGTCTGTCTCACCAGTCTATAGTCTCACCTGTGTCTGTCTCACCGGTCTATAGAGTGTCACCTGTGTCTGTCTCACCGGTCTATAGAGTGTCACCTGTGTCTGTCTCACCGGTCTATAGTCTCACCTGTGTCTGTCTCACCTGTCTCTATAGAGTCAACTGTGTCTGTCTCACCAGTCTATAGTCTCACCTGTGTCTGTCTCACCGGTCTATAGAGTCTCACCTGTGTCTGTCTCACCGGTCTATAGAGTGTCACCTGTGTCTGTCTCACCGGTCTATAGTCTCACCTGTGTCTGTCTCACCAGTCTATAGTCTCACCTGTGTCTGTCTCACCGGTCTATAGAGTGTCACCTGGTTCTGTCTCACCTGTCTCTAGCATGTCACCTGTGTCTGTCTCACTGGTCTCTAGAGTGTCACCTGTGTCTGTCTCACTGGTCTCTAGAGTGTCACCTTTGTCTGTCTCACCAGTCTCTAGAGCAGAGCTTTCCAAACTTTTCATGTTGGCGACACACTTTTTAGACCTACATCATTTCTCGACACAGTAATTCAGTTGTACTGGCAAGCAGGAGGTTAAACTAACTTGTTTTAAGAGACACATACATAAATTATATAATAATATAATAAAATATATTTACAAGCAACAGTATGTATGTGAAAGAATTAAAAAAAAGTTTAACACCACCAATAGCTACTTACTATTTTAATGGGTTGTATGAGGTTGATGGGATGAACACAGTCTCTGAATATTTGGTAGAATATTAGATAAAGACACTCGCATTTCATCATGAAGCATTTTTAAGCTTCCACTTCCTATCCATATATCAAAAGCAGGAACAGCAATGCACTACTGGGAGCTAGCTGCAAAAAACAACCCTTTGACTTCTGACTTCAGCTCAGCGTTTAAGTTGCCGCCCTCAGAGCTCAGTGAGTCCGATTGACTACTGCCTGTGCTGCAAACACACTGCTGTCGCACTCACTGACTACACGTGCAATCACAAGCCAATTAAGGAGACTACACGTGCAGTCAGGAGCCAATGTGCCGCCAATAGGAATAGTTTCCGTTCCCACTGAGCTGCACCAATAGGTTAAGATGATCTGTGACCCCCCTAGGTATCAATCATGTGTCAACCATGTGATATGGGTAGCAGGCAGGCGGAAAGTCAGAAACAAAAAAAAAAACAAATTTAAAAATTAAATTTAAAAAAAATTGTGCTGAAGCAGGGACACACCTACACACTGCTGCCGACACACTAGTGTGTCCCGACACACAGTTTGGAAAGCACTGCTCTAGAGTGTCACCTGTGTCTGTCTCATCTGTCTCTAGAGTGTCACCTGAGTCTGTCACATCTGTCTCTAAAGTTTGACCTGTGTCTGTCTCACCTGTCTCTATAGAGACACCTGTGTCTGTCTCACCTGTCCTTAGTGTCACCTGTGTCTGTATCACCTTCTCTAGAGTGTCACCTGTGTTATACTCTGTCTCACCTGTCTCTAAAGTGTCACCTGTGTCTGTCTCACCTGTCTCTAGAGTGTCACTTGTGTCTGTCTCACTGTTCTCTAGTGTCATCTGTGTCTGTCTCACCTGTCTCCAGTGTCACCTGTGTCATACTCTGTCTCACCTGTCTCTAGAGTGTCACCTGTGTCATACTCTGTCTCACCTGTCTCTAAAGTGTCACCTGTGTCTGTCTCACCTGTCTCTAGAGTGTCACTTGTGTCTGTCTCACTGTTCTCTAGTGTCATCTGTGTCTGTCTCACCTGTCTCCAGTGTCACCTGTGTCATACTCTGTCTCACCTGTCTCTAGAGTGTCACCAGTGTCATACTCTGTCTCACCTGTCTCTGGAGTGTCACCAGTGTCATACTCTGTCTCACCTGTCTCTAGAGTGTCACTTGTGTCTCTCTCACTTGTCTCTAGAGTGTCACCTATGTTATACTCTGTCTCACCTGTCTCTAGAGTGTGAGTTGTGTCTGTCTCACCTGTCTCTAGAGTGTCACCTGTGTCTGTCTCACTTTTCTCTAGATTGTCACCTGTGTCTGTCTCACCTGTCTCTAGAGTGTAATTTGTGTCTGTCTCACTTGTCTCTAGATTGTCACCTTTGTCTCTCTCACAATTCTCTAGAGTGTCACCTGTATCTGTCTCACCTGTCTCTAGAGTGTCACCAGTGTCATACTCTGTCTCACCTGTCTCTAGAGTGTCACTTGTGTCTCTCTCACTTGTCTCTAGAGTGTCACCTATGTTATACTCTGTCTCACCTGTCTCTAGAGTGTGAGTTGTGTCTGTCTCACCTGTCTCTAGAGTGTCACCTGTGTCTGTCTCACTTTTCTCTAGATTGTCACCTGTGTCTGTCTCACCTGTCTCTAGAGTGTAATTTGTGTCTGTCTCACTTGTCTCTAGATTGTCACCTTTGTCTCTCTCACAATTCTCTAGAGTGTCACCTGTGTCTGTCTCACCAATCTCTAGAGTGTCATTTGTGTCTCACTTGTCTATAGAGTGTCACCTGTGTCTGTCTCATCTGTCTCTAGAGTGTCACCTGTGTCTGTCTCACCTGTCTCTAGAGTGTCACCTGTGTCTGCCTCACCTGTCTCTATAGTGTCACCTTTGTCTGTCTCACCTGTCTCTATGGTGTCACCTGTGTCTGTCTCACCTGTCTCTAGAGTGTCACCTGTGTCTGTCTCACCTGTCTCTAGAGTGTCACCTGTGTCTGTCTCACCTGTCTCTATAGTGTCACCTTTGTCTGTCTCACCTGTCTCTATGGTGTCACCTGTGTCTGTCTCACCTGTCTCTAGAGTGTCACCTGTGTCTGTCTCACCTATCTATAGAGTGTCACCTGTGTCTGTCTCACCTGTCTCTAGAGTGTCACCTGTGTCTGTCTCACCTATCTCTAGAGTGTCACCTGTGTCTGTCTCACCTGTCTCTAGAGTGTCACCTGTGTCTGTCTCACTGGTCTCTAGAGTGTCACCTGTGTCTCTCTCACTTGTCTCTAGAGTGTCACCTATGTTATACTCTGTCTCACCAATCTCTAGAGTGTCATTTGTGTCTGTCTCACTTGTCTATAGAGTTTTACCTGTGTCTGTCTCACCTGTCTCTAGAGTGTCACCAGTGTCATACTCTGTCTCACCTGTCTCTAGAGTGTCACTTGTGTCTCTCTCACTTGTCTCTAGAGTGTCACCTATGTTATACTCTGTCTCACCTGTCTCTAGAGTGTGAGTTGTGTCTGTCTCACCTGTCTCTAGAGTGTCACCTGTGTCTGTCTCACTTTTCTCTAGATTGTCACCTGTGTCTGTCTCACCTGTCTCTAGAGTGTAATTTGTGTCTGTCTCACTTGTCTCTAGATTGTCACCTTTGTCTCTCTCACAATTCTCTAGAGTGTCACCTGTATCTGTCTCACCTGTCTCTAGAGTGTCACCTTTACTCTACTCTCACTGGTCTCTAGAGTGTCACATGTGTCTGTCTCACCTGTCTCTAAAGTGTCACCTGTGTCTGTCTCACCTTCTCTAGAGTGTCACCTGTGTCTGTCTCACCTGTCTCTAGAGTGTCACCTGTGTCTGTCTCACCAATCTCTAGAGTGTCATTTGTGTCTCACTTGTCTATAGAGTTTTACCTGTGTCTGTCTCACCTGTCTCTAGAGTGTCACCAGTGTCATACTCTGTCTCACTTGTCTCTAGAGTGTCACTTGTGTCTCTCTCACTTGTCTCTAGAGTGTCACCTATGTTATACTCTGTCTCACCTGTCTCTAGAGTGTGAGTTGTGTCTGTCTCACCTGTCTCTAGAGTGTCACCTGTGTCTGTCACACTTTTCTCTAGATTGTCACCTGTGTCTGTCTCACCTGTCTCTAGAGTGTAATTTGTGTCTGTCTCACTTGTCTCTAGATTGTCACCTTTGTCTCTCTCACAATTCTCTAGAGTGTCACCTGTATCTGTCTCACCTGTCTCTAGAGTGTCACCTTTACTCTACTCTCACTGGTCTCTAGAGTGTCACATGTGTCTGTCTCACCTGTCTCTAAAGTGTCACCTGCGTCTGTCTCACCTTCTCTAGAGTGTCACCTGTGTCTGTCTCACCTGTCTCTAGAGTGTCACCTGTGTCTGTCTCACCAATCTCTAGAGTGTCATTTGTGTCTCACTTGTCTATAGAGTTTTACCTGTGTCTGTCTCACCTGTCTCTAGAGTGTCAACTGTATCTGTCTCACCTGTCTCTAGAGTGTCACCTGTGTCTGTCTCACCTGTCTCTAGAGTGTCACCTGTGTCTGTCTCACCTGTCTCTAGAGTGTCACCTGTGTCTGCCTCACCTGTCTCTATAGTGTCACCTTTGTCTGTCTTACCTGTCTCTATGGTGTCACCTGTGTCTGTCTCACCTGTCTCTAGAGTGTCACCTGTGTCTGTCTCACCTGTCTCTAGAGTGTCACCTGTGTCTGTCTCACCTGTCTCTATAGTGTCACCTTTGTCTGTCTCACCTGTCTCTATGGTGTCACCTGTGTCTTTCTAACCTGTCTCTAGAGTGTCACCTGTGTCTGTCTCACCTATCTCTAGAGTGTCACCTGTGTCTGTCTCACCTGTCTCTAGAGTGTCACCTGTGTCTGTCTCACCTATCTCTAGAGTGTCACCTGTGTCTGTCTCACCTGTCTCTAGAGTGTCACCTGTGTCTGTCTCACTGGTCTCTAGAGTGTCACCTGTGTCTCTCTCACTTGTCTCTAGTGTGTCACCTATGTTATACTCTGTCTCACCAATCTCTAGAGTGTCATTTGTGTCTGTCTCACTTGTCTATAGAGTTTTACCTGTGTCTGTCTCACCTGTCTCTAGAGTGTCAACTGTATCTGTCTCACCTGTCTCTAGATTGTCACCTGTGTATGTCTCACTGGTCTCTATAGTGTCACCTGTGTCTGTCTCACCTGTCTATAGAGTGTCACCTTTGTCTGTCTCACCTGTTTCGAGGGTGTCAACTGTGTCTGCCTCACCTGTCTCTATAGTGTCACCTGTGTCTGTCTCACCTATCTCTAGAGTGTCACCTGTGTCTGTCTCACCTTCTCTAGAGTGTCACCTGTGTCTGTCTCACCTAACTCTATAGGTTCACCTGTGTCTGTCTCACCTGTCTCTAGAGTGTCACCTGTGTCTGTCTCACTTTTCTCTAGATTGTCACCTGTGTCTGTCTCACCTGTCTCTAGAGTGTAATTTGTGTCTGTCTCACTTGTCTCTAGATTGTCACCTTTGTCTCTCTCACAAGTCTCTAGAGTGTCACCTGTATCTGTCTCACCTGTCTCTAGAGTGTCACCTTTACTCTCACTGGTCTCTAGAGTGTCACCTGTGTCTGTCTCACCTTCTCTAGAGTGTCACCTGTGTCTGTCTCACCAATCTCTAGAGTGTCATTTGTGTCTGTCTCACTTGTCTATAGAGTTTTACCTGTGTCTGTCTCACCTGTCTCTGGAGTGACAACTGTATCTGTCTCACTTGTCTCTAGAGTGTCACCTGTGTATGTCTCACTGGTCTCTATAGTGTCACCTGTGTCTGTCTCACCTGTCTCTAGAGTGTCACCTTTGTCTGTCTCACCTGTTTCGAGGGTGTCACCTGTGTCTGCCTCATCTGTCTCTATAGTGTCACCTTTGTCTGTCTCACCTGTCTCTATAGTGTCACCTGTGTCTGTCTCACCTATCTCTAGAGTGTCACCTGTGTCTGTCTCACCTGTCTCTAGAGTGTCACATGTGTCTGTCTCACCTATCTCTAGAGGTTCACCTGTGTCTGTCTCACCTGTCTCTAGAGTGTCAGCTTTGTCTGTCTCACCTGTCTCTAGGGTGTCACCTTTGTCTGTCTCACCTGTCTCTAGAGTGTCACCTGTATCTGTCTCCCCTATCTCTAGAGTGTCACCTGTGTCTGTCTCACCTGTCTCTAGAGTGTCATCTGTGTCTGTCTCACCTGTCTCTAGAGTGTCACCTGTGTCTGTCTCACTGGTCTCTAGAGTGTCACCTGTATCTGTCTCACCTGTCTCTAGAGTGTCACCTTTGTCTGTCTCCCCTGTTTCGAGGGTGTCACCTGTGTCTGCCTCACCTGTCTCTATAGTGTCACCCGTGTCTCTCTCACTGGTCTCTAGAGTGTCATTTGTGTCAGTCTCACTTGTCTATAGCGTTTTACCTGTGTCTGTCTCACCTGTCTCTAGAGTGTCAGCTGTATCTGTCTCATCTGTCTCTAGAGTGTCACCTGTGTCTGTCTCACTGGTCTCTATATTGTCACCTGTGTCTGTCTCACCTATCTCTAGAGTGTCATCTGTGTCTGTCTCACCTGTCTCTAGAGTGTCACCTGTGTCTGTCTCACCTGTCTCTAGAGTGTCACCTGTGTCTGTCTCACTGGTCTCTAGAGTGTCACCTGTGTCTGTCTCACCTGTCTCTAGAGTGCAATTTGTGTCTGCCTCACTTGTCTCCAGATTGTCACCTTTGTCTCTCTCACCAGTCTCTAGAGTGTCACCTGTATCTGTCTCCCCTGTCTCGAGAATGTCACCTATGTCTCTCACTGGTCTCTAGAGTGTCATCTGTGTCTGTCTCACCTGTATCTAAAGTGTCACCTGTGTCTGTCTCACCTTCTCTAGAGTGTCACCTGTGTCTGTCTCACCTGTCTCTAGGGTGTTGCCTGTGTCATACTCTGTTTCACCTGTCTCTAAAGTTTCACCTGTGTCTGTCTCACCAGTCTCTAGAGTGTCATTTGTGTCTGTCTCACTTGTCTATAGAGTTTTACCTGTGTCTGTCTCACCTGTCTCTAGAGTGTCACCTGTATCTGTCTCACCTATCTCTAGAGTGTCACCTGTGTATGTCTCACTGGTCTCTATAGTGTCACCTGTGTCTTTCTCACCTGTCTCTAAAATGTCACCTTTGTCTGTCTCACCTGTTTCGAGGGTGTCACCTGTGTCTGTCTCACCTGTCTCTAGAGTGTCACCTTTGTCTGTCTCACCTGTCTCTAGGGTGTCACCTGTGTCTGTCTCACCTGTCTCTAGAGTGTCACCTGTATCTGTCTCACTGGTCTCTAGAGTGTCATCTGTGTCTGTCTCACCTATCTCTAGAGTGTCACCTGTGACTGTCTCACTGGTCTCTAGAGTATCATCTGTGTCTGTCTCACCTATCTCTAGAGTGTCATCTGTGTCTGTCTCACTTGTCTCTAGGGTGTCACCTGTGTCTGTCTCACCTGTCTCTAGAGTGTCACCTTTGTCTGTCTCACTGGTCTCTAGAGTGTCACTCGTGTCTGTCTCACTGGTCTCTAGAATGTCATTTGTGTCTGCCTCACCTGTCTCTAGAGTGTCACCTGTGTCTGTCTCACCTGTCTATAGAGTTTTACCTGTGTCTGTCTCACCTGTCTCTAGAGTGTCACCTGTATCTGTCTCACCTGTCTCTAGAGTGTCACCTGTGTCTGTCTCACTGGTCTCTATTTTGTAACCTGTGTCTGTCTCACCTGTCTCTAGAGTGTCACCTTTGTCTGTCTCACTGGTCTCTAGAGTGTCACCCGTGTCTGTCTCACTGGTCTCTAGAGTGTCATTTGTGTCTGCCTCACTTGTCTCTATTTTGTAACCTGTGTCTGTCTCACCTGTCTCTAGAGTTTTACCTGTGTCTGTCTCACCTGTCTCTAGAGTGTAACCTGTATCTGTCTCACCTGTCTCTAGAGTGTCACCTGTATCTGTCTCACTGGTCTCTATTTTGTCACCTATGTCTGTCTCACCTGTCTCTAGAGTGTCACCTTTGTCTGTCTCACTGGTCTCTAGAGTGTCACCCGTGTCTGTCTCACTGGTCTCTAGAGTGTCATTTGTGTCTGCCTCACTTGTCTCTATTTTGTAACCTGTGTCTGTCTCACCTGTCTCTAGAGTGTCACCTGTGTCTGTCTCACCTGTCTATAGAGTTTTACCTGTGTCTGTCTCACCTGTCTCTAGAGTGTCACCTGTATCTGTCTCACCTGTCTCTAGAGTGTCACCTGTGTCTGTCTCACTGGTCTCTATTTTGTCACCTGTGTCTGTCTCACCTGTCTCTAGAGTGTCACCTGTATCTGTCTCACCTGTCTCTAGAGTGTCACCTGTGTCTATCTCACTGGTCTCTATTTTGTCACCTGTGTCTGTCTCACAAGTCTCTAGAGTGTCACATTTGTCTGTCTCACCTGTCTCTAGGGTGTCACCTTTGTCTGTCTCACCTGTCTCTAGAGTGTCACCTGTGTCTGTCTCCCCTATCTCTAGAGTGTCACCTGTGTCTGTCTCACTTGTCTCTAGGGTGTCACCTGTGTCTGTCTCACTTGTCTCTAGAGTGTCACCTGTGTCTGTCTCACTTGTCTCTAGGGTGTCACCTGTGTCTGTCTCACCTGTCTCTAGGGTGTCACCTGTGTCTGTCTCACCTGTGTCTGTCTCACTGGTCTCTAGAGTGTCACCTGTGTCTGTTTCACTGGTCTCTAGAGTGTCACCTTTGTCTGTCTCACCTGTCTCTAGAGTGTCACTTGTGTCTGTCTCACCTATCTCTAGAGTGTCACCTGTGTCTGTCTCACCTGTCTCTAGAGTGTCACCTGTGTCTGTCTCACCTGTCTCTAGAGTGTCACTTGTGTCTGTCTCACCTATCTCTAGAGTGTCACCTGTGTCTGTCTCACCTATCTCTAGAGTGTCACCTGTATCTGTCTCACCTGTCTCTAGAGTGTCATTTGTGTCTGCCTCACCTGTCTCTAGAGTGTCATTTGTGTCCGCCTCACCTGTCTCTAGAGTGTCACCTGTGTCTGTCTCACCTGTCTATAGAGTTTTACCTGTGTCTGTCTCACCTGTCTCTAGAGTGTAACCTGTATCTGTCTCACCTGTCTCTAGAGTGTCATTTGTGTCTGCCTCACCTGTCTCTAGAGTGTCATTTGTGTCTGTCTCACCTGTCTCTAGAGTGTCACCTGTGTCTGTCTCACCTGTCTATAGAGTTTTATCTGTGTCTGTCTCACCTGTCTCTAGAGTGTCACCTGTATCTGTCTCACCTGTCTCTAGAGTGTCATTTGTGTCTGCCTCACCTGTCTCTAGAGTGTCATTTGTGTCTGCCTCACCTGTCTCTAGAGTGTCACCTGTGTCTGTCTCACCTGTCTATAGAGTTTTACCTGTGTCTGTCTCACCTGTCTCTAGAGTGTAACCTGTATCTGTCTCACCTGTCTCTAGAGTGTCATTTGTATCTGTCTCACCTTTCTCTAGAGTGTCATTTGTGTCTGCCTCACCTGTCTCTAGAGTGTCACCTGTGTCTGTCTCACCTGTCTATAGAGTTTTACCTGTGTCTGTCTCACCTGTCTCTAGAGTGTAACCTGTATCTGTCTCACCTGTCTCTAGAGTGTCACCTGTGTCTGTCTCACTGGTCTCTATTTTGTCACCTATGTCTGTCTCACCTGTCTCTAGAGTGTCACCTTTGTCTGTCTCACTGGTCTCTAGAGTGTCACCCGTGTCTGTCTCACTGGTCTCTAGAGTGTCATTTGTGTCTGCCTCACTTGTCTCTATTTTGTAACCTGTGTCTGTCTCACCTGTCTCTAGAGTGTCACCTGTGTCTGTCTCACCTGTCTATAGAGTTTTACCTGTGTCTGTCTCACCTGTCTCTAGAGTGTCACCTGTATCTGTCTCACCTGTCTCTAGAGTGTCACCTGTGTCTGTCTCACTGGTCTCTATTTTGTCACCTGTGTCTGTCTCACCTGTCTCTAGAGTGTCACCTGTATCTGTCTCACCTGTCTCTAGAGTGTCACCTGTGTCTGTCTCACTGGTCTCTATTTTGTCACCTGTGTCTGTCTCACAAGTCTCTAGAGTGTCACATTTGTCTGTCTCACCTGTCACTAGGGTGTCACCTTTGTCTGTCTCACCTGTCTCTAGAGTGTCACCTGTGTCTGTCTCCCCTATCTCTAGAGTGTCACCTGTGTCTGTCTCACTTGTCTCTAGGGTGTCACCTGTGTCTGTCTCACTTGTCTCTAGAGTGTCACCTGTGTCTGTCTCACTTGTCTCTAGGGTGTCACCTGTGTCTTTCTCACCTGTCTCTAGGGTGTCACCTGTGTCTGTCTCACCTGTGTCTGTCTCACTGGTCTCTAGAGTGTCACCTTTGTGTGTTTCACTGGTCTCTAGAGTGTCACCTTTGTCTGTCTCACCTGTCTCTAGAGTCTCACTTGTGTCTGTCTCACCTATCTCTAGAGTGTCACCTGTGTCTGTCTCACCTGTCTCTAGAGTGTCACCTGTGTCTGTCTCACCTGTCTCTAGAGTGTCACTTGTGTCTGTCTCACCTATCTCTAGAGTGTCACCTGTGTCTGTCTCACCTATCTCTAGAGTGTCACCTGTATCTGTCTCACCTGTCTCTAGAGTGTCACCTGTATCTGTCTCACCTGTCTCTAGAGTGTCACCTGTGTCTGTCTCACTGGTCTCTATTTTGTCACCTGTGTCTGTCTCACCTGTCTCTAGAGTGTCACCTTTGTCTGTCTCACTGGTCTCTAGAGTGTCACCCGTGTCTGTCTCACTGGTCTCTAGAGTGTCATTTGTGTCTGCCTCACTTGTCTCTATTTTGTAACCTGTGTCTGTCTCACCTGTCTCTAGAGTGTCACCTGTGTCTGTCTCACCTGTCTATAGAGTTTTACCTGTGTCTGTCTCACCTGTCTCTAGAGTGTCACCTGTATCTGTCTCACCTATCTCTAGAGTGTCACCTGTGTATGTCTCACTGGTCTCTATAGTGTCACCTGTGTTTGTCTCACCTGTCTCTAAAATGTCACCTTTGTCTGTCTCACCTGTTTCGAGGGTGTCACCTGTGTCTGTCTCACCTGTCTCTAGAGTGTCACCTTTGTCTGTCTCACCTGTCTCTAGGGTGTCACCTGTGTCTGTCTCACCTGTCTCTAGAGTGTCACCTGTATCTGTCTCACTGGTCTCTAGAGTGTCATCTGTGTCTGTCTCACCTATCTCTAGAGTGTCACCTGTGACTGTCTCACTGGTCTCTAGAGTGTCATCTGTGTCTGTCTCACCTATCTCTAGAGTGTCATCTGTGTTTGTCTCACTTGTCTCTAGGGTGTCACCTGTGTCTGTCTCACCTGTCTCTAGAGTGTCACCTTTGTCTGTCTCACTGGTCTCTAGAGTGTCACCCGTGTCTGTCTCACTGGTCTCTAGAGTGTCATTTGTGTCTGCCTCACCTGTCTCTAGAGTGTCACCTGTGTCTGTCTCACCTGTCTATAGAGTTTTACCTATGTCTGTCTCACCTGTCTCTAGAGTGTCACCTTTGTCTGTCTCACTGGTCTCTAGAGTGTCACCCGTGTCTGTCTCACTGGTCTCTAGAGTGTCATTTGTGTCTGCCTCACTTGTCTCTATTTTGTAACCTGTGTCTGTCTCACCTGTCTCTAGAGTGTCACCTGTGTCTGTCTCACCTGTCTATAGAGTTTTACCTGTGTCTGTCTCACCTGTCTCTAGAGTGTAACCTGTATCTGTCTCACCTGTCTCTAGAGTGTCACCTGTGTCTGTCTCACTGGTCTCTATTTTGTCACCTATGTCTGTCTCACCTGTCTCTAGAGTGTCACCCGTGTCTGTCTCACTGGTCTCTAGAGTGTCATTTGTGTCTGCCTCACTTGTCTCTATTTTGTAACCTGTGTCTGTCTCACCTGTCTCTAGAGTGTCACCTGTGTCTGTCTCACCTGTCTATAGAGTTTTACCTGTGTCTGTCTCACCTGTCTCTAGAGTGTCACCTGTATCTGTCTCACCTGTCTCTAGAGTGTCACCTGTGTCTGTCTCACTGGTCTCTATTTTGTCACCTGTGTCTGTCTCACCTGTCTCTAGAGTGTCACCTGTATCTGTCTCACCTGTCTCTAGAGTGTCACCTGTGTCTGTCTCACTGGTCTCTATTTTGTCACCTGTGTCTGTCTCACAAGTCTCTAGAGTGTCACATTTGTCTGTCTCACCTGTCTCTAGGGTGTCACCTTTGTCTGTCTCACCTGTCTCTAGAGTGTCACCTGTGTCTGTCTCCCCTATCTCTAGAGTGTCACCTGTGTCTGTCTCACTTGTCTCTAGGGTGTCACCTGTGTCTGTCTCACCTGTCTCTAGGGTATCACCTGTGTCTGTCTCACCTGTGTCTGTCTCACTGGTCTCTAGAGTGTCACCTGTGTCTGTTTCACTGGTCTCTAGAGTGTCACCTTTGTCTGTCTCACCTGTCTCTAGAGTGTCACTTGTGTCTGTCTCACCTATCTCTAGAGTGTCACCTGTGTCTGTCTCACCTGTCTCTAGAGTGTCACCTGTGTCTGTCTCACCTGTCTCTAGAGTGTCACTTGTGTCTGTCTCACCTATCTCTAGAGTGTCACCTGTGTCTGTCTCACCTATCTCTAGAGTGTCACCTTTGTCTGTCTCACCTGTCTTTAGAGTGTCATCTGTGTATGTCTCACCTATCTCTAGAGTGTCATCTGTGTCTGTCTTACTGGTCTCTAGAGTGTCATCTGTGTCTGTCTCACTGGTCTCTAGAGTGTCACCTTTGTCTGTCTCACCTGTCTCTAGAGTGTCACCTGTGTCTGTCTCACTGGTCTCTAGAGTGTCACATGTGTCTGTCTCACTGGTCTCTAGAGTGTCATCTGTGTCTGTCTCACTTGTCTCTAGAGTGTCATCTGTGTCTGTCTCACCTGTCTCTAGAGTGTCACCTTTGTCTGTCTCACCTGTCTCTAGAGTGTCACCTGTGTCTGTCTTACCTGTCTCTAGAGTGTCACCTGTGTCTGTCTTACCTGTCTCTAGAGTGTCACCTTTGTCTGTCTCACCTGTCTCTAGAGTATCACCTGTGTCTGTCTCACCTGTCTCTAGAGTGTCATCTGTGTCTGTCTCACTTGTCTCTAGAGTGTCACCTGTGTCTGTCTCACCTGTCTCTAGAGTGTCACCTTTGTCTGTCTCACCTGTCTCTAGAGTGTCACCTGTGTCTGTCTCACCTGTCTCTAGAGTGTCACCTTTGTCTGTCTCACCTGTCTCTAGAGTGTCACCTGTGTCTGTCTTTCCTGTCTCTAGAGTGTCTCCTTTGTCTGTCTCACCTGTCTCTAGAGTGTCACCTTTGTCTGTCTCACCTGTCTCTAGAGTGTCACCTGTGTCTGTCTTACCTGTCTCTAGAGTGTCACCTTTGTCTGTCTCACTGGTCTCTAGAGTGTCACCTGTGTCTGTCTCACTGGTCTCTAGATTGTCACCTGTGTCTGTCTCACTGGTCTCTAGAGTGTCACCTTTGTCTGTCTCACCTGTCTCTAGAGTGTCACCTTTGTCTGTCTCACTGGTCTCTAGAGTGTCACCTGTGTCTGTCTCACTGGTCTCTAGAGTGTCACCTGTGTCTGTCTCACTGGTCTCTAGAGTGTCACCTGTGTCTGTCTCACTGGTCTCTAGAGTGTCACCTGTGTCTGTCTCACTGGTCTCTAGAGTGTCACCTTTGTCTGTCTCACTGGTCTCTAGAGTGTCACCTTTGTCTGTCTCACTGGTCTCTAGAGTGTCACCTTTGTCTGTCTCACCTGTCTCTAGAGTGTCACCTGTGTCTGTCTCACCTATCTCTAGAGTGTCACCTGTACTATCTCACTGGTCTCTAGAGTGTCACCTGTACTGTCTCACTGGTCTCTAGAGTGTCACCTGTACTGTCTCACTGGTCTCTAGAGTGTCACCTGTGTCTGTCTCACTGGTCTCTAGAGTGTCACCTGTACTGTCTCACTGGTCTCTAGAGTGTCACCTGTGTCTGTCTCACTGGTCTCTAGAGTGTCACCTGTGTCTGTCTCACTGGTCTCTAGAGTGTCACCTGTGTCTGTTTCACTGTTCTCTAGAGTGTCACCTGTGTCTGTCTCACTGGTCTCTAGAGTGTCACCTGTGTCTGTCTCACTGGTCTCTAGAGTGTCACCTGTGTCTGTCTCACTGGTCTCTAGAGTGTCACCTGTGTCTGTCTCACTGGTCTCTAGAGTGTCACCTGTGTCTGTCTCACTGTTCTCTAGAGTGTCACCTGTGTCTGTCTCACTGGTCTCTAGAGTGTCACCTGTGTCTGTCTCACTGGTCTCTAGAGTGTCACCTGTGTCTGTCTCACTGGTCTCTAGAGTGTCACCTGTGTCTGTCTCACTGGTCTCTAGAGTGTCACCTGTGTCTGTCTCACTGGTCTCTAGAGTGTCACCTGTGTCTGTCTCACTGGTCTCTAGAGTGTAGTATTATTATTACTATTGTTGCTATTATTGTTGTTGTTACAGCAGAGAGAAGGAATTTCAGTAAAATAAATAAATGAATAAAGACTGGCAGAGAAGAATGAATAACTCCAGGTGTACAACTCTTTCTGTTTATTCTCTACATTATCCCCATTAGGGATTTACATTGTGGACCGCAGGTTCCGCTCTCCTGAAGAGTCCTGCAATCAGCTGGCCCAGTTCCTGTATGGATTCTGCCAGCAATCACGGCGCCAGAGGATCATCCAAAGAAATCGCACTGAAAGGCTGTCAGACCTGCTGGACTGGAGATACCTGGGGAGAGTGAGTGGCACCTGCGCACAGATCTATTATTATATAGAGTGTGTGTGCAGGCATGTGAGTGTGTATGAGTGTGTGTGCATGCATATGAGTGTGTATGAGTGTGTATGAGTGTGTGTGCATGCATATGAGTGTGTATGAGTGTGTATGAGTGTGTGTGCGTGTGTATGTGTGTTAGTACATGCACGTGAGTGTGTGTATGCATGCATACATGCACGTGTTTGTGTGTGTGTGTATGTGCTCATGTGAGAGTGAATGTATGTGTGTATGTGTGTGTATGTATGTGTGTGTGCTAATGTGTCTGTGTGTATGTGCATGTGAGTGTGTATGTGTATGTATGTATGTGTGTGTGCTAATGTGTCTGTGTGTATGTGTATGTGAGTGTGTATGTATGTGTGTATGGATGTGTGTGTGTGTGTGTATGTATATGTATGTGTGTATTCTTTGTGTGTCTGTATGCACTCATGTGTGTGTGTGCTCGTTTGTGTGTGTATGTGTATGTGCTCATGTGTGTGTGTCTGTGTGTGTGTGTGAATGTATGTGTGTATGTGCTCATGTGTGTGTGTGTGCTCGATTGTGTGTGCTCATCTGTGTGTGTGAGTATATGTATGTGTGTGTGCTCATGTGTGTGTGAGTATATGTATGTATGTGTGCTTGTGTGTGTGTGAGTATATGTATGTGTGTGTGCTCGTGTGTATGTGCTTATGTGTGTATGTGTGTGTGTGTGTGTGTGTGTGTGTGTATGTGCTTATGTGTGTTTGTGTATGTGTGTGTGTGTTGATGTGTATGTGTGTAAATACATTATGCGCATACACATACAGACATAAAGCACTGGTCACACAAAGAAGTAGCTAACTCTGTATTCCTCTAACTGCTCTGTTTATGTACTGTATATAACTACTGAATCACCAGAAGGGTAACATTACCACTATACATACACCAGAAGTGTAATACTACCCCTATAAAAACACCAGAAGGGTAACATTACCCCTATACATACACCAGAAGGGTAATATTACCCCTATACATACACCAGAAGGGTAACATTACCCCTATACATACACCAGAAGGGTAACGTTACTCCTATACATACATCAGAAGGGTAACATTACCACTATACATACACCAGAAGGATAACATTACTCCTATACATACACCAGAAGGGTAACATTACTCCTATACATACACCAGAAGGGTAACATTACCCCTATACATACACCAGAAGGGGAACATCACCCCTAGGCATACACCAGAAGTGGAACATTACCCCTATACATACACCAGAAGGGTAACATTACCCCTATACATACACCAGAAGGGGAACATTACCCCTATACATACACCAGAAGGGTCACATTACCCCTATACATACACCAGAAGGGTAACGTTACTCCTATACATACACCAGAAGGGTAACATTACCACTATACATACACCAGAAGGGTAACATTACTCCTATACATACACCAGAAGGGTAACATTACTCCTATACATACACCAGAAGGGTAACATTACTCCTATACATACACCAGAATGGGAACATCACCCCTAGGCATACACCAGAAGAGTAACATTACCCCTATACATACACCAGAAGGGGAACATTACCCCTATACATACACCAGAAGGGTAACGTTACTCCTATACATACACCAGAAGGGTAATATTACCACTATACATACACTAGAAGGGTAACATTACTCCTATACATACACCAGAAGGGTAACATTACTCCTATACATACACCAGAAGGGTAACATTACCCCTATACATACACCAGAAGGGGAACATCACCCCTAGGCATACACCAGAAGTGGAACATTACCCCTATACATACACCAGAAGGGTAACATTACCCCTATACAAACACTAGAAGGGTAACATTACCCCTATACATACACCAGAAGGGTAATGTTACTCCTATACATACACCAGAAGGGTAACATTACCACTATACATACACCAGAAGGGTAACATTACTCCTATACATACACCAGAAGGGTAACATTACTCCTATACATACACCAGAAGGGTAACATTACTCCTATACATACACCAGAAGGGTAACATTACCCCTATACATACACCAGAAGGGGAACATCACCCCTAGGCATACACCAGAAGTGGAACATTACCCCTATACATACACCAGAAGGGTAACATTACCCCTATACATACACCAGAAGGGTAACATTACCCCTATACATACACCAGAAGGGTAACATTACCCCTATACAAACACCAGAAGGGTAACATTACCCCTATACAAACACCAGAAGGGTAACATTACCCCTATACAAACACCAGAAGGGTAACATTATCCCTATGCATACACCAGAAGGGGAACATTACCCCTATACATACACCAGAAGTGTAACATTACCCCTACACATACACCAGAAGGGGAACATTACCCCTATACATACACCAGAAGTGTAACATAACCCCTATACATGCACCAGAAGTGTAACATTAACCCTATACATACACCAGAAGTGTAACATTACCCCTATACATACACCAGAAGGGGAACATTACCCCTATACATACACCAGAAGGGGAACATTACCCCTATACATGCACCAGAAGTGTAACATTACCCCTATACATGCACCAGAAGTGTAACATTACCCCTATACATACACCAGAAGGGTAACATTACACCTATACATACACCAGAAGTGTAACATTACCCCTATACATGCACCAGAAGTGTAACATTACCACTATACATACACCAGAAGTGTAACATTACCCCTATACATAAATCAGAAGGGGAACATTACCCCTATACATACACCAGAAGGGTAACATTACCCCTATACATGCACCAGAAGTGTAACATTACCCCTATACATACACCAGAAGGGTAACATTACCCCTATACATACACCAGAAGTGTAACATTACCCCTATACATACACCAGAAGGGTAACATTACCCCTATACATACACCAGAGGGGTAACATTACCCCTATACATACACCAGAAGGGGAACATTACCCCTATACATACACCAGAAGGGGAACATTACCCCTATACATACACCAGAAGGGGAACATTACCCTTATTCATACACCAGAAGTGTAACATTACCCCTATACATACACCAGAAGGGTAACATTACCCCTATACATACACCAGAGGGGTAACATTACCCCTATACATACACCAGAAGGGGAACATTACCCCTATACATACACCAGAAGTGTAACATTACCCCTATACATACACCAGAAGTGTAACATTACCCCTATACATACACCAGAAGGGTAACATTACCCCTATACATACACCAGAAGGGGAACATTACCCTTATACATACACCAGAAGGATAACATTACCCCTATACATACACCAGAAGGATAACATTAGCACTATACATACATCAGAAGTGTAACATTACCCCTATACATACACCAGAAGTGTAACTTTACCCCTACACATACACCAGAAGGGGAACATTACCCCTATACATACACCAGAAGTGTAACATAACCCCTATACATGCACCAGAAGTGTAACATTAACCCTATACATACACCAGAAGTGTAACATTACCCCTATACATACACCAGAAGGGTAACATTACCCCTATACATACACCAGAAGGATAACATTACCCCTATACATACACCAGAAGTGTAACATTACCCCTATACATACACCAGAAGGGGAACATTACCCTTATTCATACACCAGAAGTGTAACATTACCCCTATACATACACCAGAAGGGTAACATTACCCCTATACATACACCAGAGGGGTAACATTACCCCTATACATACACCAGAAGGGGAACATTACCCCTATACATACACCAGAAGTGTAACATTACCCCTATACATACACCAGAAGTGTAACATTACCCCTATACATACACCAGAAGGGTAACATTACCCCTATACATACACCAGAAGGGGAACATTACCCTTATACATACACCAGAAGGATAACATTACCCCTATACATACACCAGAAGGATAACATTAGCACTATACATACATCAGAAGTGTAACATTACCCCTATACATACACCAGAAGTGTAACTTTACCCCTACACATACACCAGAAGGGGAACATTACCCCTATACATACACCAGAAGTGTAACATAACCCCTATACATGCACCAGAAGTGTAACATTAACCCTATACATACACCAGAAGTGTAACATTACCCCTATACATACACCAGAAGGGTAACATTACCCCTATACATACACCAGAAGGATAACATTACCCATATACATGCACCAGAAGGGTAACATTACACCTATACATACACCAGAAGGGTAACATTACCCTTATACATACACCAGAAGGGTAACATTACCCCTATACATACACCAGAAGTGGAACATTACCCCTATACATACACCAGAAGTGTAACATTACCCCTATACATACACCAGAAGGGGAACATTACCCCTATACATACACCAGAAGTGTAACATTACACCTATACATACAGCAGAAGGGGAACATTACCCCTATACATACACCAGAAGGGGAACATTACCCCTATACATACACCAGAAGGGGAACATTACCCCTATACATACACCAGAAGGGGAACATTACCCCTATACATACACCAGAAGTGGAGCTTTACCCCTATACATGCACCAGAAGTGTAACATTACCCCTATACATACACCAGAAGGGGAACATTACCCCTATACATACACCAGAAGGTTAACATTACCCCTATACATACACCAGAAGGTCTCATTAAAGTAGTATTTTTAGGGTTTTAAAAACTAACCCTAGGGTTAGTTGTGGTGATGTTGGTTTGTGGTTAGACTTAGTTGTGGTGATGTTGGGTTTTGGTTAGGGTTATTTGTGGTGATGTTGGGTTGTGGTTAGGGTTAGTTGTGATGATGTTCGGTTGTGGTTAGGGTTAGTTGTGATGATGTTGGGTTGTAATTAGGGTTTTTTGTGGTGATGTTGGTTTTTGGTTAGGGTTAGTTGTGATGATGTTGGGTTGTGGTTAGGGTTAGTTGTAGTGATTTTGGGTTGTGGTTAGGCTTAGTTGTGGTGATGTTGGTTTGTGGTTAGGGTTAGTTGTGGTGATGTTGGTTTGTGGTTAGGGTTAGTTGTGGTGATGTTGGGTTGTGGTTAGGGTTAGTTGTGGTGATGTTGGGTTGTGGTTAGGGTTAGTTGTGGTGATGTGGGTTGTGGTTAGGGTTAGTTGTGGTGATGTGGGTTGTGGTTAGGATTAATTGGGATGGGTGGTTTATTAAATGAACAGCATCAGATTTTGTTCTTCATCCAGAATGAGTGTTATGTTGCTTGAGATGATGTACAGACTTAACATCGGGCGGAGAGAATCGCTAAAAAGGGCCACACATAATAGCAACAAACATACTACACTGTCACAAGTATAAATTAGTTGCTACCATTGCAATGTGAGAGCAACTGCCTATTGTACAGCATGAGGCTTAGCACGTGCACAAGTCAGACTTATGTCTATTCTGTTAATAGCAAAGTTAGTATAAAAGCTTCACTCAGGTGTTATCAGTATAATTCAGAGCCGCACTCTAAGCTGTAAGTAACAGGATGGACGCTCACGTTGTTACGTGTGCAGCAGGAGAGTTGTGTTTGCTGTACACGTGAGATGCATGTCATACATAGCAGCTTATTGGCGCCAGACACAAGTGGTGCGGATGTTTGGATTTATTTATATTTATCATCTTCCCTCCCTGGTACAGAAGAATTTTACAAAGGGTTAAAATGATCAAATTAACCTGAAATCCATTATTTTTCTTTTTGATCCTTAAGGTAAAACTGATCTAAAAAATATAATTTTATTGTATTAAATATAAATGATGAGAAAATATCCAACCTCACTTGTACAAAAACAATGTCATTTTCTGGTGCTGCGTATAAAGTAACTGAGCATCTGATCCAATACAATTAGCAAAGCAAAATGAACCAATAAGAACCTTGTCATCAGGGAGTCTGCTCATTAATAACAATGTTTGCAAATCAACATAAAGTCAGGTCTGGGACACTGTCAGGGACAATAAATCATTTCAGTGCGGAAACAGGATGAAATATTCCCAGTCTATAAGGAACTGCGGATGGATTGAATACGTTAGTGATGTTTTATCATCTCATTTACTCACTGATTACAAATCCACTTTCTACAGAGCTTCTGTGTCAGAGCTGATTGACGAGGTTGAGTTTAGACTCAGGAGAAATTAAATGTATCTGAAAGACGTTATAAAATGTTACACATATGACACACATATCGCCCAGAGCATAGGGACTAATTGTTTTGTTTTGTTGCAGTTCTACATGCATGCCCGGCACCTAGCGCTCTGCAGGACCTTCCCAGACAAGTTTGAGATGGAGCCCAATGCCCCACCAAAGGTGACCTACAATCTGTATTACCTACCTGCATTGTTATTGTCTTGTCTACTGCTGTATAAGCCTTGATCTAAATCAAACAACCTGATATCCTGGGGTAGTCTGGTCAAGTTCATGGTTATCAGCTCTGGCATCCAATTTCAAATGCAACCAAAATGGCCATTTTGTAGCAACAATGTCAGCTTAGTCACTGGGTATCATTCATTATATTAAGTTGCAGGGATGTCATGTGACAACCTTGGGTGACATAGATGGATGTAATGCATTGGTTATCTCTGTTCCAATCCCTAACCCCCAATCCTTAACTCTAATCCATCCCTAACAGTAGCACCAACACCAACTGAAAAAAACAGTAATCCAACTGAACCTCAGTCACTAACTCTAACCCAAACCTCCAATTCACAATCTAAATGTAACCACCAAACACTAACAAAACCCAATCCATAAATCTATATCTAACTGTAACTCTAACCTTAAACCCAGATCCCTTACCCAAGCCCAACTCCAATACCAAACTCTTAATCAATCCAACTTTAAATACTTAACCCTAGCAATAGCCCAAACCCCAATACCGAACCCCAACCCCTATTACATAATCCTAAAACGAATGTCTAACTCCAAACCATAACTTAAAACCCAATCTCTCTCATCAATTTCTATCCCTAACCCTCAGCCTCACTTCAACCCCGACCCAAAATCCTAATTCTAATCCCTAAATCTAAAATCAATTCCTAACCCCAGATTCTAGCCTTAACCCAAATCCCCAACACCAAATCCCTATGCTAACACCAGTTCCTAATCATAATACCAATCTGTAACCCTAATTCCAGATCCAAAGCCTAACCCCAAATCCTAATCTTAACACCAACAGCTAACCCTAATACCAGTCTCTAACCCTAAACACAGATCATAAACCTAACAAAAATGTATAAAATGTATCGCTAACTCCACATTCTATATATTTCCATATAATTTGTAATACCAGCACACGCAAATGTGAGGTGCAAGGTGAACGTAACCTTGCCCTCGCATTGCACGGAAACATTGTGCTCCTGACAGCACGATTCCATAGGCTCCGATTGGAGCCTCGTTTTCATGCCGTCAGACACAGCATCAGAACCTAGCTCAGTGAAAGGGGTAAGAAGCGCAGCGATGGGCAGCAAATTTAAATATATATTTATATGCTTATTTACATTTATATTTATATGTTAATATGTTTACATATATATATATATATATATTTATATGCTTATTTACATTTATATATATATGTTAATATGTGTACATATAAATATATATTTATATGTTATATACATTTATATTTATATGTTAATATGTGTACATATATATATATATATATATATATATATATATATATAAGTATATAGACCGCAATGTAAAGTCACTTTTCAGTGCTGTTTTTCTCTAACACCCAACACCCAACACCCACCAACATTAGCACCCAAACCGCTTAGTGCAGTTTTTATTTTTTTAAAAAGCAAATTTTTTTGTTTTTTAAAAAAGGACCTCACACTTTTTATTTTGGGGCCAATTGGGGCACTTTAAAAAATGAACCAGAATTCTGACCTCTGGTTAATTTTTTGAGCACTAATTGCTACTGCAAGCTCACGGTACCATATATCCCAGAGCTCGCTGGGAAGAAATGTATTTATGTATATATATCCCAGAGCTCGCTGGGAAGAAATGTATTTATGTATATATCCCAGAGCTCGCTGGGAAGAAATGTATTTATGTATATATCCCAGAGCTCGCTGGGAAGAAATGTATTTATGTATATATATCCCAGAGCTCGCTGGGAAGAAATGTATTTATGTATATATATCCCAGAGCTCGCTGGGAAGAAATGTATTTATGTATATATATCCCAGAGCTCGCTGGGAAGAAATGTATTTATGTATATATATCTCAGAGCTCGCTGAGAAGAAATGCATTTATGTATATATATCGCAGAGCTCGCTGGGAAGAAATGCATTTATGTATATATATCTCAGAGCTCGCTGGGAAGAAATGCATTTATGTATATATATCCCAGATCTCGCTGAGAAGAAATGCATTTATGTATATATATACCAGAGCTCGCTGGGAAGAAATGTATTTATGTATATATATCTCAGAGCTCGCTGGGAAGAAATGCATTTATGTATATATATCCCAGATCTCGCTGAGAAGAAATGCATTTATGTATATATATACCAGAGCTCGCTGAGAAGAAATGCATTTATGTATATATCCCAGATCTCGCTGAGAAGAAATGCATTTATGTATATATATACCAGAGCTCGCTGAGAAGAAATGTATTTATGTATAGATATCCCAGAGCTCGCTGGGAAGAAATGTATTTATGTATATATACCCCAGAGCTCTCTGGGAAGAAATGTATTTATGTATATATATCTCAGAGTTCGCTGGGAAGAAATGTATTTATGTATATATATATCCCAGAGCTCGCTGAGAAGAAATGTATTTATGTATATATATCCCAGAGCTCACTGTAAAGAAATGTATTTATGTATATATCCCAGAGCTCGCTGGGAAGAAATGTATTTATGTATATATATCCCAGAGCTCGCTGGGAAGAAATGTATTTATGTATATATATCTCAGAGCTCGCTGAGCAGAAATGCATTTATGTATATATATCCCAGATCTCGCTGAGAAGAAATGTATTTATGTATATATATCCCAGAGCTCGCTGGGAAGAAATGCATTTATGTATATATATCTCAGAGCTCGCTGGGAAGAAATGCATTTATGTATATATATCCCAGATCTCGCTGAGAAGAAATGCATTTATGTATATATATCCCAGAGCTCGCTGGGAAGAAATGTATTTATGTATATACCCCAGATCTCACTGGGAAGAAATGCATTTATGTATATATATCCCAGAGCTCGCTGAGAAGAAATGCATTTATGTATATATATCCCAGAGCTCGCTGAGAAGAAATGCATTTATGTATATATATCCCAGATCTCACTGAGAAGAAACGTATTTATGTATATATATCCCAGATCTCGCTGGGAAGAAATGCATTTATGTATATATATCTCAGATCTCGCTGAGAAGAAATGCATTTATGTATATATCCCAGATCTCACTGAGAAGAAATGTATTTATGTATATATATCCCAAATCTCGCTGAGAAGAAATGCATTTATGTATATATATCCCAGAGCTCGCTGAGAAGAAATGCATTTATGTATATATATATCTCAGATCTCGCTGAGAAGAAATGCATTTATGTATATATATATCTCAGATCTCGCTGAGAAGAAATGCATTTATGTATATATATCCCAGAGCTCGCTGAGAAGAAATGTATTTATGTATATATATCCCAGATCTCGCTGAGAAGAAATGTATTTATGTATATATATATCCCAGAGCTCGCTGAGAAGAAATGTATTTAAGTATATATACCACAGAGCTCTCTGGGAAGAAATGTATTTAAATATATATATATCCCAGATCTCACTGAGAAGAAATGCATTTATGTATATATATCCCAGAGCTCACTGGGAAGAAATGTATTTATGTATATATATCCCAGAGCTCACTGGGAAGAAATGCATTTATGTATATATATCCCAGAGCTCACTGGGAAGAAATTTATTTATGTATATATATCCCAAATCTCGCTGAGAAGAAATGCATTTATGTATATATATCCCAGAGCTCGCTGAGAAGAAATGTATTTATGTATATATATCCCAGATCTCGCTGAGAAGAAATGTATTTATGTATATATATCCCAGAGCTCGCTGAGAAGAAATGTATTTAAGTATATATACCACAGAGCTCTCTGGGAAGAAATGTATTTAAATATATATATATCCCAGATCTCACTGAGAAGAAATGCATTTATGTATATATATCCCAGAGCTCACTGGGAAGAAACGTATTTATGTATATATATCCCAGAGCTCGCTGAGAAGAAATGTATTTATGTATATATATCTCAGATCTCGCTGAGAAGAAATGTATTTATGTATATATATCCCAGAGCTCGCTGAGAAGAAATGCATTTATGTATATATATCCCAGAGCTCGCTGAGAAGAAATGTATTTATGTATATATATCCCAGAGCTCGCTGAGAAGAAATGCATTTATGTATATATATCCCAGATCTCGCTGAGAAGAAATGTATTTATGTATATATATCCCAGAGCTCGCTGGGAAGAAATGTATTTATGTATATATATCCCAGATCTCGCTGAGAAGAAATGCATTTATGTATATATATCCCAGATCTCGCTGAGAAGAAATGTATTTATGTATATATATCCCAGAGCTCGCTGAGAAGAAATGTATTTATGTATATATATCCCAGATCTCGCTGAGAAGAAATGTATTTAAGTATATATACCACAGAGCTCTCTGGGAAGAAATGTATTTAAATGTATATATATCCCAGATCTCACTGAGAAGAAATGCATTTATGTATATATATCCCAGAGCTCACTGGGAAGAAATGTATTTATGTATATATATCCCAGAGCTCACTGGGAAGAAATGCATTTATGTATATATACCACAGAGCTCGCTGGGAAGAAATGTATTTATGTATATATATCCCAGATCTCGCTGGGAAGAAATGCATTTATGTATATATCCCAGAGCTTGCTGGGAAGAAATGTATTTATGTATATATATCCCAGAGCTCGCTGGGAAGAAATGCATTTATGTATATATATCCCAGAGCTCGCTGAGAAGAAATGTATTTATGTATATATCCCAGAGCTTGCTAAGAAGAAATGTATTTATGTATATATATCCCAGATCTCGCTGGGAAGAAGTTTATTTATGTATATATATATCCCAGATCTCGCTGGGAAGAAATGTATTTATGTATATACCGCAGATCTCGTTGGGACGAAATGCATTTATGTATATACCCCAGACCTCGCTGGGAACAAATGTATTTATGTATATATATCCCAGATCTCGCTGGGAAGAAATGTATTTATGTATAGATATTTACCAGAGCTCACTGGGAAGAAATGTATTTATGTATATATATATATATATATATATATATATATATATATCCCAGAGCTCGCTGGGAAGAAATGTATTTATGTATAGATATCCCAGATCTCGCTGAGAAGAAATGCATTTATGTAGATATCCCAGAGCACACTGGGAAAAAATGTATTTATGTATATATATATCCCAGAGCTCACTGTAAAGAAATGTATTTATGTATATATCCCAGAGCTTGCTGGGAAGAAATGTATTTATGTATATATATCCCAGATCTCCCTGGGAAGAAATGTATTTATGTATATATACCACAGATCTCGCTGGGAAGAAATGTATTTATGTATATATATCCCAGAGCTCGCTGGGAAGAAATGTATTTATGTATATACTGCAGATCTCACTGGGAAGAAATGAATTTATGTATATATCCCAGATCTCGCTGGGAAGAAATGTATTTATGTATATATATCCCAGATCTCGCTGGGAAGAAATGTATTTATGTATATATCCCAGAGCTCGCTGGGAAGAAATGCATTTATGTATATATATCCCAGATCTCGCTGGGAAGAAATGTTTTTATGTATATATCCCAGATCTCGCTGGGAAGAAATGTATTTATGTATATACCGCAGATCTCGTTGGGACGAAATGCATTTATGTATATACCCCAGATCTCACTGGGAAGAAATGCATTTATGTATATATCTCAGATCTCGCTGGGAACAAATGTATTTATGTATATATATCCCAGATCTCGCTGGGAAGAAATGTAATTATGTATATATATCCCAGAGCTCGCTGGGAAGAAATGTATTTATGTATATATATCCCAGAGCTCGCTGGGAAGAAATGTATTTATGTATAGATATCCCAGATCTCGCTGAGAAGAAATGCATTTATGTAGATATCCCAGAGCACACTGGGAAAAAATGTATTTATGTATATATTATGTATATATTTCCCAGAGCTCACTGTAAAGAAATGTATTTATGTATATATCCCAGAGCTCGCTGGGAAGAAATGCATTTATGTATATATATCCCAGATCTCGCTGGGAAGAAAACATAATTTATGTAAGAACTTACCTGATAAATTAATTTCTTTCATATTGGCAAGAGTCCATGAGCTAGTGTCATATGGGATATACAATCCTACCAGGAGGGGCAAAGTTTCCCAAACTTTAAAATGCCTATAAATACACCCCTCACCACACCCACAATTCAGTTTAACGAATAGCCAAGCAGTGGGGTGATAAAGAAAGGAGAAGAAAGCATCAACAAAGGAAATTTGGAAATAATTGTGCTTTATACAAAAAATCATAACCACCATAAAAAAGGGTGGGCCTCATGGACTCTTGCCAATATGAAAGAAATGAATTTATCAGGTAAGTTCTTACATAAATTATGTTTTCTTTCATGTAATTGGCAAGAGTCCATGAGCTAGTGACATATGGGATATCAATACCCAAGATTTGGAGTCTTCCACTCAAGAGTCACTAGAGAGGGAGGGACTAAAACAAAAACAACCATATTCCGCTGAGAAAATAATCCACAACCCAAAAATAAGTTTATTTTCACTTTTGAAAGAAAAAAACTTAAATCAAAAAGCAGAAGAATCAAACTGAAACAGCTGCCTGAAGAACTTTTCTACCAAAAACTGCTTCCGAAGAAGCAAATACATCAAAATGGTAGAATTTAGTAAATGTATGCAAAGAGGACCAAGTGGCTGCTTTGCAAATCTGATCGACTGAAGCTTCATTCTTAAAAGCCCATGAAGTAGAGACTGATCTAGTAGAATGAGCTGTAATTCTCTGAGGCGGGGTTTGACCCGACTGCAAATAAGCTTGATGAATCAAAAGTTTCAACCAAGAAGCCAAGGAAACAGCAGAAGCTTTCTGACCTTTCCTAGGACCAGAAAATAAAACAAATAGACTAGAAGTCTTCCTGAAATTTTTAGTAGCTTCCACATAATATTTCAAAGCTCTTACCACATCCAAAGAATGTAAGGATCTCTCCAAAGAATTCTTAGGATTAGGACATAAAGAAGGGACAACAATTTCTATATTAATGTTGTTAGAATTCACAACCTTAGGTAAAAATTGAAAAGAAGTCCGCAAAACTGCCTTATCCTGATGAAAAATCAGAAAAGGAGACTCACAAGAAAGAGCAGATAGCTCAGAAACTCTTCTAGCAGAAGAGATAGCCAAAAGGAACAACACTTTCCAGGAAAGTAGTTTAATGTCCAAAGAATGCATAGGTTCAAATGGAGGAGCCTGTAAAGCCCTCAGAACCAAATTAAGACTCCAAGGAGGAGAAATTGACTTAATGACAGGCTTAATACGAACTAAAGCCTGTACAAAACAGTGTATATCAGGAAGTATAGCAATTTTTCTGTGAAATAAAACAGAAAGAGCAGAGATTTGTCCTTTCAAGGAACTTGCAGACAAACCCTTATCCAGACCATCCTGAAGAAACTGCAAAATTCTAGGAATTCTAAAAGAATGCCAGGAGAATTTATGAGAAGAACACCATGAAATGTAAGCCTTCCAAACTCTATAATAAATCTTCCTACAGACAGATTTACGAGCTTGTAACATAGTATTAATCACTGAATCAGAGAAACCTCTATGACTTAGAACTAAGCGTTCAATTTCCATACCTTCAAATTTAATGATTTGAGATCCTGATGGAAAAAACGGACCTTGAGATAGTAGGTCCGGCCGTAACGGAAGTGGCCAAGGCGGGCAACTGGACATCCGAACCAGATCTGCATACCAAAACCTGTGTGGCCATGCTGGAGCCACCAGCAACACAAAAGACTGTTCCATGATGATTTTGGAAATCACTCTTGGAAGAAGAACTAGAGGCGGGAAGATGTAAGCAGGTTGATAACACCAAGGAAGTGTCAGCGCATCCACTGCTTCCGCCTGAACATCCCTGGACCTGGACAGGTATCTGGGAAGTTTCTTGTTTAGATGAGAGGCCATGAGATCTATCTCTGGAAGCCCCCACATCTGAACAATCTGAGAAAACACATCTGGATGGAGAGACCACTCCCCTGGATGTAAAGTCTGGCGGCTGAGATAATCCGCCTCCCAATTGTCTACACCTGGGATATGCACCGCAGAGATTAGACAGGAGCTGGATTCCGCCCAAGCAAGTATCCGAGATACTTCTTTCATAGCTTGGGGACTGTGAGTCCCACCCTGATGATTGACATAAGCCACAGTTGTGATATTGTCTGTCTGAAAACAAATTAATGGTTCTCTCTTTAGTAGAGGCCAGAACTGAAGAGCCCTGAGAATTGCACGGAGTTCTAAAATATTTATTGGTAATCTCGCCTCTTGAGATTTCCAAACCTCTTGTGCTGTCAGAGACCTCCAAACGGCTCCCCAACCTGAAAGACTCGCATCTGTTGTGATCACAGTCCAGGTTGGGCGAACAAAAGAAGCCCCTTGAACCAAACGATGGTGATCTATCCACCATGTCAGAGAGTGTCGTACATTGGGATTCAAGGATATTAATTGTGATATCTTTGTATAATCCCTGCACCATTGATTCAGCATACAAAGCTGTAGAGGTCTCATGTGAAAACGAGCAAAGGGGATTGCGTCCGATGCTGCAGTCATGAGACCTAAAACTTCCATGCACATAGCCACTGAAGGGAATGACTGAGACTGAAGGCGCCGGCAGGCTGCAACCAATTTTAAACATCTCTTGTCTGTTAGAGACAGAGTCATGGACACTGAATCTATCTGGAAACCTAAAAAGGTGACCCTTGTCTGAGGAATCAAGAAACTTTTTGGTAAATTGATCCTCCAACCATGTTTCCGAAGAAACAACACTAGTTGATTCGTGTGAGATTCTGCAGTATGTAAAGACTGAGCTAGTACCAAGATATCGTCCAAATAAGGAAACACTGCAATACCCTGTTCTCTGATTACAGATAGTAGGGCACCCAGAACCTTTGAAAAGATTCTTGGAGCTGTTGCTAGGCCAAATGGAAGAACAAAAAATTGGTAATGCTTGTCTAGAAAAGAGAATCTCAGAAACTGATAGTGTTCTGGATGAATCGGAATATGAAGGTATGCATCCTGCAAGTCTATTGTGGACATATAATGTCCTTGCTGAACAAAAGGCAGAATAGTCCTTATAGTCACCATCTTGAAAGTTGGTACTCTTACATAACGATTCAAAATTTTCAGATCCAGAACTGGTCTGAACAAATTTTCTTTCTTTGGTACAATGAATAGGTTTGAATAAAACCCCAAACCTTGTTCCTGAAGAGGAACTGGCATGATTACCCCTGAAGACTCCAGGTCTGAAACACACTTCAGAAAAGCCTGAGCTTTTACTGGATTTACAGGAATGTGTGAGAGAAAAAATCTTCTCACAGGAGGTCTTACTTTGAATCCTATTCGATACCCTTGAGAGACAATGCTCTGAATGCAATGATTTTGGACAGATTTTATCCAAAAATCCTTGAAAAACCTTAATCTGCCCCCTACCAGCTGAGCTGGAATGAGGGCCGCACTTTCATGCAGACTTAGGGGCAGACTTTGGTTTCCTAAATGGCTTGGATTTATTCCAATTTGAGGAAGGCTTCCAACTGGAAGCAGATTCCTTGGGAGGAGGATTGAGTTTTTGTTCCTTATTCTGACGAAAGGAACGAAAACGGTTAGAAGCCTTAGATTTACCCTTAGGTTTTTTATCCTGAGGCAAAAAAACTCCTTTTCCTCCAGTGATAGTTGAAATAATAGAATTCAACTGAGAACCAAATAAATTATTACCTTGGAAAGAAAGAGATAGTAATCTAGATTTAGATGTCATATCAGCATTCCAAGATTTAAGCCACAAAGCTCTTCTAGCTAATACAGCTAAAGACATGGATCTAACATCAATTTTGATAATATCAAAAATGGCATCACAAATAAAATGATTAGCATGTTGCAGTAAGCGAACAATGCTAGATATGTCAGAATTCAATTCATGTTGCGCTAAATTTTCCAACCAGAAAGTTGATGCAGCCGCAACATCACCCAAAGAAATAGCAGGTCTGAGAAGATGACCTGAATATAAATAGGCCTTCCTTAGATAAGATTCAAGCTTCCTATCTAAAGGATCCTTAAAGGGAGTGCTATCTTCCATAGGAATAGTGGTACGTTTAGCAAGAGTAGAAATAGCCCCATCAACTTTGGGGATCTTTTCCCAAAACTGTATAGATTTTGCTGGTAAAGGATACAATCTCTTAAACCTTGAAGAAGGAACAAAGGAAGTACCTGGCTTATTCCATTCCCTAGAAATCATATCAGAAATAGCCTCAGGAATGGGAAAAACACCTGGGGAAACCACAGGATGTTTAAAAACAGCATTTAAACGTTTATTAGACTGAACGTCAATAGGACTGGTTACCTCAATATCCAAAGTAATTAACACTTCTTTTAATAAAGAACGCATATACTCTATTTTAAATAAATAAGTAGATTTGTCAGTGTCAATATCTGAGGAAGGATCTTCTGTTTCATATAGATCCTCAGCAGAAGAGGATGAATTATTATGTTGTTGGTCATTTGAAATTTCATCAGCTAAATGAGAAGTTTTAAAAGACCTTTTACGTTTATTAGAAGGTGGAAATGCAGACAAAGCCTTCAGGATAGAATCAGAAACAAATTCTTTAAAATTTACAGGTATATCATGCACATTAGAAGTTGAAGGAACTGCAACTGGCAATGTACTATTACTGATGAAAACACTATCTGCATGTAAAAGTTTATCATGACAACTATTACAAATGACATTCAGTGAAATAATTTCTACAATTTTACAACAAATGCACTTAGCTTTGGTAGAACCGATGTCAGGCAGCAATGTTCCAGCAGAAACTTCAGAGACAGGATCGGATTGGGACATCTTGCTCAATGTAAAAGAAAAAACAACATATAAAGCAAAATGATCTATTTCCTTAAATGACAGTTTCAGGAATGGGAAAAAATGCAAAAGCATAGGCCTCTGATAGAGAAGAAAGCAGGAGGTAAACATGAATGGGGTATTGAAATAATGAAAAAAATTGGCGCCAAGTATGACGCACAATGTAACGTAAACTTTTTTTTTGGCGCCAAAAATGACCGGAAATGACACACTTGTGTCATTAATGACGCCGCCGTGTGAAAGGTCTCGGCGTCACGTATGACGCCGGAAATGACGAAGTTGCGTCAAAAACGTAATTTCCCGCGCCAAAAAAGTTCGCACCAAAAATGACGCAATAAAGTCTAACATTTGACGCACCCAATGGCCTAATACCCGCAAATGCAAAAGTAGTCAAAATTGAAAAAGACTAAACCCCAGGTAAGAAACAAATTTCTTAAAGTGTTTATATTCCCAAATATGAAACTGACAGTCTGCAGAAGGAAATACATGAACCTGACTCATGGCAAATATAAGTACAATACATATATTTAGAACTTTATATAATTTGCATAAAGTGCCAAACCATAGCTGAGAGTGTCTTAAGTAATAAAAACATACTTACCAAAAGACACCCATCCACATATAGCAGATAGCCAAACCAGTACTAAAACAGTTCTTTAGTAGAGGTAATGGTAAATTTGAGAGTATATCGTCGATCTGAAAAGGGAGCTAGGAGATGAATCTCTACGACCGATAACAGAGAACCCATGAAAGAGACCCCCATTAGGGAAATCATCGTATTCAATAGGTGATACTCCCTTCAAGTCCCTCTGACATTCGCTGTACTCTGAGAGGAATCGGGCTTCAACAATGCTGAGAAGCGCATATCAACGTAGAAATCTTAGCACAAACTTACTTCACCACCTCCATAGGAGGCAAAGTTTGTAAAACTGAATTGTGGGTGTGGTGAGGGGTGTATTTATAGGCATTTTGAGGTTTGGGAAACTTTGCCCCTCCTGGTAGGATTGTATATCCCATATGTCACTAGCTCATGGACTCTTGCCAATTACATGAAAGAAATGTATTTATGTATATATATCCCAGATCTCCCTGGGAAGAAATGTATTTATGTATATACCACAGATCTCACTGGGAAGAAATGCATTTATGTATATATATCCCAGATCTCGCTGGGAAGAAATGTATTTATGTATATACCACAGATCTCGCTGGGAAGAAATGTATTTATGTATATATATCCCAGATCTCGCTGGGAAGAAATGTATTTATGTATAGATATTTACCAGGGCTCGCTGGGAAGAAATGTATTTATGTATATATATCCCAGAGCTCGCTGAGAAGAAATGTATTTATGTATAGATATATATCCCAGAGCTCGCTGGGAAGAAATGTATTTATGTATAGATATCCCAGAGCTCGCTGGGAAGAAATGTATTTATGTATATATATCCCAGATCTCGCTGAGAAGAAATATATTTATGTATATATATCCCAGAACTCGCTGAGAAGAAATGCATTTATGTATATATATCCCAGAGCTCGCTGGGAAGAAATGTATTTATGTATATATACCCCAGAGCTCGCTGGGAAGAAATGTATTTATGTATATATATCCCAGAGCTCGCTGGGAAGAAATGCATTTATGTATATATATCCCAGAGCTCGCTGGGAAGAAATGTATTTATGTATATATACCCCAGAGCTCGCTGGGAAGAAATGCATTTATGTATATATATCCCAGATCTCGCTGAGAAGAAATGCATTTATGTATATATATCCCAGAGCTCGCTGGGAAGAAATGTATTTATGTATATATATACCAGATCTCACTGAGAAGAAATGCATTTATGTATATATATCCCAGAGCTCGCTGAGAAGAAATGTATTTTTGTATATATATCCCAGAGCTCGCTGAGAAGAAATGCATTTATGTATATATATCCCAGAGCTCGCTGAGAAGAAATGCATTTATGTATATATATCCCAGAGCTCGCTGAGAAGAAATGTATTTATGTATATATATCCCAGATCTCGCTGAGAAGAAATGTATTTATGTATATATATCCCAGATCTCGCTGGGAAGAAATGCATTTATGTATATATATATCTCAGATCTCGCTGAGAAGAAATGCATTTATGTATATATATCCCAGAGCTCGCTGAGAAGAAATGTATTTATGTATATATATCCCAGAGCTCGCTGAGAAGAAATGCATTTATGTATATATATCCCAGAGCTCGCTGAGAAGAAATGCATTTATGTATATATATCCCAGATCTCGCTGGGAAGAAATGCATTTATGTATATATATCTCAGATCTCGCTGAGAAGAAACGTATTTATGTATATATATCCCAGATCTCGCTGAGAAGAAATGTATTTATGTATATATATCCCAGAGCTCGCTGGGAAGAAATGTATTTATGTATATATATCCCAGAGCTCGCTGAGAAGAAATGTATTTATGTATATATATCCCAGAGCTCGCTGGGAAGAAATGTATTTATGTATATATATCCCAGAGCTCGCTGAGAAGAAATGTATTTATGTATATATATCCCAGAGCTCGCTGGGAAGAAATGCATTTATGTATATATGTCCCAGAGCTTGCTGGGAAGAAATGTATTTATGTATATATATCCCAGAGCTCGCTGAGAAGAAATGTATTTATGTATATATATCTCAGAGTTCGCTGGGAAGAAATGTATTTATGTATATATATCCCAGAGCTCGCTGGGAAGAAATGCATTTATGTATATATATCCCAGATCTCGCTGAGAAGAAATGTATTTATGTATATATATCCCAGAGCTCGCTGGGAAGAAATGTATTTATGTATATATATCCCAGAGCTCGCTGAGAAGAAATGTATTTATGTATATATATCCCAGAGCTCGCTGAGAAGAAATGCATTTATGTATATATATCCCAGAGCTCGCTGAGAAGAAATGTATTTTTGTATATATATCCCAGAGCTCGCTGAGAAGAAATGTATTTTTGTATATATACCACAGAGCTCTCTGGGAAGAAATGTATTTAAATATATATATATCACAGATCTCGCTGGGAAGACATTTATTTATGTATATATATCCCTGAGCTCGCTGGGAAGAAATACATTTATATATATATATATATATATATATATATATCCCAGATCTCGCTGGGAAGAAGTTTATTTATGTATATATATATCCCAGATCTCACTGGGAAGAAATGTATTTATGTATATATCCCAGATCTCGCTGGGAACAAATGTATTTATGTATATACCGCAGATCTCGTTGGGACGAAATGCATTTATGTATATACCCCAGATCTCGCTGGGAACAAATGTTTTTATGTATATATATCCCAGATCTCGCTGGGAAGAAATGTATTTATGTATAGATATTTACCAGAGCTCGCTGGGAAGAAATGTATTTATGTATATATATATATACAGATGGCCCTCGTTTTACAACGGTTCAATTTACACCGTTTCAGAATAACAACCTTTTTTTCCAGTCATGTGACTGCTATTGAAAAGCATTGAGGAGCAGTGCATTTATTAAAATAGCCAGTAGGTGGAGCTGTCCGCTTGTGTTGCAGCAAAGTCAAGCAAGCTGAAATTAATCAGTTTAACCAGACCTGAGCTATCGAGCATATTTCAAAGGAACAAGATCTTCCTGTCTATAAATCAGTCCAGATTGGAATGCATAGAAATAACTGTTTGCAGAAAAATGCAAGTGAAGTCTGTGTTGTGTGATTATTTTATTAGGTTTATAATGCTGTTAAGCAAATGTTTTTGTTCATTTAACTTAGTTTAATTATATATTCTTTGTTGTGTGATTATTTTATTAGGTTTATAATGCTTAGCATTTAAAGTCTTCATTTCAAAGCTTTAAAAATAATGTATTAGGTGTTACTTATGACAATTTTCAGAGGGGCCTGGAACATATCTCCCTCACTTCCCATTGACTTACATTATAAACTGGGTTTCAATTTACAACGGTTTCGATTTACAGCCATTCCTTCTGGAACCTAACCCCGGCGTAAACTGAGGGCTACCTGTATATATATATATATATATATATATATATCCCAGATCTCACTGGGAAGAAATGCATTTATGTATATACCCCAGATCTCGCTGGGAACAAATGTATTTATGTATATATCCCAGATCTCGCTGGGAAGAAATGTATTTATGTATAGATATTTACCAGA
The DNA here is from genome assembly GCF_027579735.1 of Bombina bombina. NCBI lineage: Eukaryota > Metazoa > Chordata > Amphibia > Anura > Bombinatoridae > Bombina > Bombina bombina. Next base: position 1,148,906,265 of record NC_069504.1, read on the forward strand.
GCTCGCTGGGAAGAAATGCATTTATGTATATACCCCAGATCTCACTGGGAAGAAATGCATTTATGTATATATCCCAGATCTCGCTGGGAACAAATGTATTTATGTATATATATCCCAGATCTCGCTGAGAAGAAATGTATTTATGTATAGATATTTACCAGAGCTCGCTGGGAAGAAATGTATTTATGTATATATCCCAGATCTCGCTGGGAAGAAATGTATTTATGTATATATATCCCAGATCTCGCTGAGAAGAAATGTATTTATGTATAGATATTTACCAGAGCTCGCTGGGAAGAAATGTATTTATGTATATACCCCAGATCTCACTGGGAAGAAATGCTTTTATGTATATACCCCAGATCTCACTGGGAAGAAATGCTTTTATGTATATATCCCAGATCTCGCTGGGAACAAATGTATTTATGTATATATCCCAGATCTCGCTGGGAACAAATGTATTTATGTATATATATCCCAGATCTCGCTGGGAAGAAATGTATTTATGTATATATATCCCAGAGCTCGCTGGGAAGAAATTTATTTATGTATATATCCCAGATCTCCCTGGGAAGAAATGTATTTATGTATATATATCCCAGATCTCGCTGGGAAGAAATGTATTTATGTATATATCCCAGATCTCGCTGGGAACAAATGTATTTATGTATATATATCCCAGATCTCGCTGGGAAGAAATTAATTTATGTATATACCCCAGATCTCACTGGGAAGAAATGCTTTTATGTATATATCCCAGAGCTCGCTGGGAAGAAATGTATTTATGTATATATATCCCAGAGCTTGCTAAGAAGAAATGTATTTATGTATATATATCCCAGATCTCGCTGGGAAGAAATTTATTTATGTATATATATCCCAGAGCTCGCTGGGAAGAAATTTATTTATGTATATATCCCAGATCTCCCTGGGAAGAAATGTATTTATGTATATACCGCAGATCTCGTTGAGACGAAATGCATTTATGTATATACCCCAGATCTCACTGGGAAGAAATGCTTTTATGTATATATCCCAGATCTCGCTGGGAAGAAATGTATTTATGTATATATATCCCAGATCTCGCTGGGAAGAAATGTATTTATGTATAGATATTTACCAGGGCTCGCTGGGAAGAAATGTATTTATGTATATATATATCCCAGAGCTCGCTGGGAAGAAATGTATTTATGTATATATATCCCAGAGCTCACAGTAAAGAAATGTATTTATGTATATATCCCAGAGCTCGCTGGGAAGAAATGCATTTATGTATATATCCCAGATCTCGCTGGGAAGAAAACCTAATTTATGTAAGAACTTACCTGATAAATCCATGTCCATGAGCTAGTGACGTATGTGACGTATGGGATATACAATCCTACCAGGAGGGGCAAAGTTTCCCAAACCTTAAAATGCCTATAAATACACTCCTCACCACACCCACAATTCAGTTTAACGAATAGCCAAGAAGTGGGGTGATAAGAAAGGAGCGAAAGCATCAAAATAAGGGATTGGAAAAATTGTGCTTTATACAAAAAAATCATAACCACCACAAAAAAGGGTGGGCCTCATGGACTATTGCTAATATGAAAGAAATGAATTTATCAGGTAAGTTCTTACATAAATTATGTTTTCTTTCATGTAATTAGCAAGAGTCCATGAGCTAGTGACGTATGGGATAGCAGATACCCAAGATGTGGAACTTCCACGCAAGAGTCACTAGAGAGGGAGGGATAAAATAAAGACAGCCAATTCCGCTGAAAAATTAATCCACTACCCAAATCAAAAAAGTTTCAATTTTTATAATGAAAAAAACTGAAATTATAAGCAGAAGAATCAAACTGAAACAGCTGCCTGAAGTACTATTCTACCAAAACTGCTTCTAAAGAAGAGAAAACATCAAAATGGTAGAACATAGTAAAAGTATGCAAAGAAGACCAAGTCATTGCTTTGCAAATCTGATCAACAGAAGCTTCATTCTTAAAAAGCCCAGGAAGTAGAAACTTACCTAGTAGAATGAGCCGTAATCCTCCGAGGCGGGAATCCACCCGACTCCAAATAAGCATGATGAATAAAAAGTTTAAGCAAGATGCCAAATAAATGGCAGAAGCCTTTTGACCTTCCTAAAACCAGAAAAGATAACAAATAGACTAGAAGTCTATCTGAAATCTGAATAGCTTCAACATAGAATTTCAAAAACTCTTACCATATCCAAAGAAAGTAAGAATCTCACCAAAGAAGTCTTAGGAAAACAATAATTCCTCCCTAATGTTGTTAGAATTTACAACTTTAGGTAAGAATTGAAATGAGGACAGCAAAAACCACCTTATCCTGATGAAAAAATCAGAAAAAAAGAGATTCACAAGAAAGAACAGATAATTCAAAAACTGTTCTAGCTGAAGAGATGTCCAAAAAGAACTGATGTCCATGAAAGTAATTAATGTCCAGAGCAAGCATATGCTCAAATAGAAGAGCCTGAAAAGCCTTCAGAACCAAATTAAGACTCCAAGGAGGAGAAATTGGCTTAATGACAGGTTTGATACGAATCAAAACCTGAACAAAAAGTAACACTGCCTTATCCTGATGAAAAATCAGAAAAGGATATTCACAAAAAAGAGCAGATAACTCAAAAACTCTTCTAGCAGAAGAAATAACCAAAAGGAACAATACTTTTCCAAGAAAGTAATTTAATGTTCAGAGAATGCATAGTTTCAAACAGAGGAGCCTGTAAAGCCCTCAGCACCAAATTGAGACTCCAAAGAGGAGAGATTGAATTAATGACAGGCTTGATACGGACCAAAGCCTGTACAAAACAATGAATATCAGGATGATTAGCAATCTTTCTGTGAAAAAAGAACAGAAAGAGTAGAGATTTGTCCTATCAAAGAACTGAAGACAAAACCTTATCCAAACCAACCTGAAAAAATTATAAAATTCTATGAATTTTAAAAGAATGCCAAGAAAAGTAGGTCTTCCAGACTCGATAACAAATCTTTCTAGAGACAGATTTACGAGCCTGAAACATAGTATTAATCAATGAGTCAGAGAAACCTCTATGACTAAAAATCAAGCGTTCAATCTCCATCCCTTCAAATTTAATGATTTGAGATCCTGATGGAAAAAATGGGTCTTGAGAAAGTAGGTCTGGTTTAAACGGAAGTGTCCAAGGTTGGCAACTGGCCATCCGAATGAGATCCGCATACCAAAACCTGAGAGGCCATGCTGGAGCCACCAGCAGAACAAACAAATATTCCATAAGAATTTTGGAAATCACTTTGGAAGAACTACTTCCGCCTGAGGATCCCCGAACCTGAATAAGCCCCTGGGAAGTTCTTTATTCAGATGAGATGCCAACAGATCTATTTCTAGAAATGCTCACATCTGAAAAATTGAAAACCATATCTGGGTATGAGAGACCATTCTCCCGGATGTAAAGCTTGATTAACAGAGATAATCCGCTTCCCAAATATCTATACCTGGGAAAAAAACCACAGAATTTAGATAGGAGCTGGATTTAGCCCAAGCTAATATCCGAGACACTTCTGTCACAGGCTAAGGACTGATAGTCCCACCCTGATGATTGACATACTCCATAGTTGTGATATTGTCTGAAAAACAATAAACGTCTCTTCTTCAAAAAGAAACTAACTGAAAAACTCTGAGAATGCACGGAGTTCTAAAATATCAAATGGTAATCTCGCCTCCTGAGATTTCCAAACCCCTTGTGCTGACAGAGATCCTCAGACAGCCTCCCAACCAAAAAGACTCACATCTGTAGAGATCATGGTCCAGGTTGAAAGAAACAAAGAGACCTGTAGAACTAAATGATGGTGATCTTAACCACCAAATCAAGATAGATAAATATTAGGATTCGAAGATTTAAAATGTGAAATCCTAGAATCCCTGCACCATAATTCAGCATAAAAAACTGGAAAGGTTCTTTCTATTGAAAATGAGCAAAGGGAATTGAATCCAATGCTGTGGCCATAAGACCTAAAACTTCTATGCATATATAGCAACTGAAGGAAATAATAGAGACTAAAGGTACCGACAGACGGAACCCAATAAAATTGTCCCTTGTCTGATAGAGACAAAGACAGTGACACAAACTATCTGGAAACCTAAAAAAGGTGACCCTTGTGTGAGGAATCAAGAGCTTTTGAAAAAAAAGATCCTCTAACTATGTCCTGGAAGAACAAAGTGAATCATATGAGATTCCGCATCCTCAGAAAATAATCTGAATGAAAACAGAAAAATGAAAATATGCATTTATTGTATCTAATGAAAACAAATAATGCTATCACTGACCAAAAAAAGGCAGAATAGTTTGAATAAAAACTCCAAAACCCAGTTCCTAAAAATGGAACTGGAAGAAATACCCCAGAAGATTCCAGGTCTGAGCAGCGCTTGAACCCCACGGGTGATCAGCCATGCTTCAACAGTATCCAAAATATATAGGACCGAAACACACTTAAAGAAAGTGTTAGCCTTACAGGAATATAATAGAGAAAAAAGACTTCTCACAGACGGTTTATTCTGAACTTATTCTGTACCCAAAATCAAAGAAATTTGGACCGAATAGAACCAAATAAATTTAAAAAAAGTCTTAACCTGCCCCTTACCAACCGAGCTGGAATACGGCACGTACATCGCAATTTTAGGGAGCTGATTTTGAACTGAAAAATTTCCAATTAAAAACATGTTACTTGGGAAAGAATTCAGGAATTTGTTCCTTAATAAGAACAACCAAACTAATATAAGCTTAAAGTTTTAGTCTTAGGACTCAATCTTGAAGCAGAGTAACAGTTAAGAATTGAATCCAATTATAAAACAAATAATTGATTATCTTAGAACAAAAGAAATATGGATTTTTAAAAATCACAAAATTCTTCTAGCTAAAACAGCTAAAGACATAGATTAAACCTCATTTGCGAAAATATTCAATAAAAATGAAGACACAAATGAAATTATTAGCATGATAGTCCAGTTAAAGGACCAGTCAATACACTGGACTTGCATAATCAATAAATGCAAAACAACAAGACAAATGCAACAGCACCTAGTCTAGTAAATTTTGTCCCTTTAACAATGCTAAAATAAATCATAATCTGATACTTGATCTTAAAATAAACAGAAAAAAATGAAGCAATTGCAACATCATCCAAATAAATCACAGGTCCAAGAAAAAGTACCTGAAACTAAATAATTTTCCATAAATAAGATACAACCTATCTAAAGGAAAATAAATACTATTTTGCTATAGAAACAATAGCATAATTAGTAGGAGTAGAGATAGCCCCAATAAATTGGAGAACCCTCAAAATTGAATTTAACTGCCGGCAAAGAATATAGTTTAAAACCTTTGAAGAAGGAATAAAAGAAAATTCTCAGCCTATTCCATTCCCTAGTATGAGGAACTGGAAAAAAACCTCTGAAAACACAGAAGAATAAATAAGCAGAAATAAAATGTTAGCTAGTCTTGAAAAAGAACTAGTTACCTTAATATCCAAAATAATCAACACCTTTTCAACAAGAACAAATGTACTTTAATAAAAAAATAAAAAAGTAGATTTGTTAGAGTCAATATCTGATGAAGAAAATTCTGAATGAGAAAAAAATATCAGAGAAGGATAAATTAGTATATTGTTGGTCATTTGAAACTTCAAAAAAAGAAGTTTGAAAAAGACCTAGAAATTTTATTAGAAGGCACAAAGTCAGACAAAGCCTTTACAATAGAATCAGAAAAATATTCTTATAAATCTTCTAAGTATTTCTTGTACATAAGATGTAAAAAGAATAGCAATATATAAAGCATAAATACTAATGGATTCTGAATACAAAAGTTTAACATGAAACTTATAACAAACCATAGATAAAGATAAACATACATAACATTGAAAATAAATGAACTTAGCTTTGGTAGGACTGAACTCAGTCAACGGAATCCCTTAGTACGTTTTGAAACAGGAACAGTGAAATCTTGCAATATGTAATAGAAAAAAACAAAATTTAAAGCAAAATTATCAAATTCCTTAAATGACAGTTTCAGGAATGGGAAAGAATGCAAAATAATAAGCTTCTAGAAACCAGAAGCAATAAAAAAGTGAGGTTTAAATAATGTGAGGAAAAAAGTGGCACAAAAAAGATGCCCACATTTTTTGGCGCCAAATATGATGCCCACATTATTGGTGCCAAATACAACGCCCATATATTTGGCGCCAAATATGACGCCACATCCTCTGACGCCGAAACCGACGCCCACATTTTTTTGGCGCACAAAAATGTCTGAATACGCATGCGTCAAAAAATGACGTTAACAGAATACAACTTCCGGCGTCAACTACGGCTTCGGAAATGACAAATTCTTGCGCCAAAAAAAGTCTGCGCCAAAAATTACGCAATAAAAAGAAACATTCTCTGCCCCCGCGAGCCTAACAGCACGCAGGAAAAAATGGTCAATTGAAAATTTTCAAGGTAAAGAAAAAATTATTTGAAATGCATTATCCCAAATAATGAAACTGACAGTCCGAATTTTAAAGGAATACTTATTATCCTGAATCAAGGCAAATATAAGTTTATAGACATATATTTAGAACTTTACATATAAAGTGCCCAACCATAGCTTAGAGTGTCACAAAAAAATAAGATTTACTTACCCCAGGACACTCATCTACATATAGTAGATAGCCAAACCAGTACTGAAACGAGAATCAGTAGAGGTAATGGTATATAAGAGTATATCGTCGATCTGAAAAGGGAGGTAGGAGAAGAAATCTCTACGACTGATAACAGAGAACCTATGAAAAAGATCCCCTAGAGGAAGACCATGGTATTCAAATAGGCAATACTCTCTTCATATCCCTCTGACATTCATTGCACTCTGAGAGGAAAACCGGGCTTCAGCCTGCTGAGAAGCGCATATCAACGTAGAAATCTTAGCACAAACTTACTTCACCACCTCCACGGGAGGCAAAGTTTGTAAAACTGAATTGTGGGTGTGGTGAGGGGTGTATTTATAGGCATTTTAAGGTTTGGGAAACTTTGCACTCCTGGTAGGATTGTATATCCCATACGTCACTAGCTCATGGACTCTTGCTAATTACATGAAAGAAATGTATTTATGTATATATATCCCAGAGCTTGCTGGGAAGAAATGCATTTATGTATATATATATATATATATATATATATATATATATATATATATATATATATATCCCAGAGCTCGCTGGGAAGAAATGTATTTATGTATATACTGTATATCCCAGATCTCGCTGTGAAGAAATGTATTTATGTATATAACCCAGATCTCGCTGGGAAGAAATGTATTTAAGTATATATATCCCAGAGCTCGCTGAGAAGAAATGCATTTATGTATATATATATGTATATATATATATATATATCCCAGAGCTCGCTGGGAAGAAATGCATTTATGTATATATATCCCAGATCTCGCTGAGAAGAAATGTATTTATGTATATATCCCAGAGCTCGCTGGGAAGAAATGTATTTATGTATATATATCCCAGATCTCGCTGGGAAGAAATGTATTTATGTATATATATCCCAGAGCTCGCTGGGAAGAAATGTATTTATGTATATATATCCCAGAGCTCGCTGAGAAGAAATGTATTTATGTATATATATCCCAGATCTTGCTGAGAAGAAATGCATTTATGTATATATATCCCAGAGCTTGCTGGGAAGAAATGCATTGATGTATAAATTACCCAGATCTCGCTGAGAAGAAATGTATATATGTCCCAGAGCTTGCTGGGAAGAAATGCATTTATATATGTATCCTAGATCACGGCGGGAAGAAATGCATTTATGTATATATATCCCAGAGCTCGCTGGGAAGAAATGTATTTATGTATATATATCCCAGAGCTAGCTGGGAATAAATGTATTTCTGTATATATATCCCAGAGCTCGCTGAGAAGGAATTTATTTATCTATATTTATCCCAGAACTCGCTGAGAAGAAATGTATTTATGTATATATATCCCAGAGCTCGCTGGGAAGAAATGTATTTATGTATATATATCCCAGAGCTCGCTGGGAAGAAATGTATTTATGTATATATATCCCAGATCTCGCTGAGAAGAAATGTATTTATGTATAGATATCCCAGATCTCGCTGAGAAGAAATGTATTTATGTATATATATCCCAGATCTCGCTGAGAAGAAATGTATTTATGTATAGATATCCCAGATCTCGCTGAGAAGAAATGCATTTATGTATATATATCCCAGATCTCGCTGAGAAGAAATGCATTTATGTATATATATCCCAGATCTCGCTGAGAAGAAATGTATTTATGTATATATATCCCAGATCTCGCTGAGAAGAAATGCATTTATGTATATATATCCCAGAGCTCGCTGAGAAGAAATGTATTTATGTATATATATCCCAGAGCTCGCTGAGAAGAAATGTATTTATGTATATATATCCCAGATCTCGCTGAGAAGAAATGTATTTATGTATATATATCCCAGATCTCGCTGAGAAGAAATGTATTTATGTATATATATCCCAGATCTCGCTGAGAAGAAATGTATTTATGTATATATATCCCAGATCTCGCTGAGAAGAAATGTATTTATGTATATATATCCCAGATCTCGCTGAGAAGAAATGTATTTATGTATATATGTCCCAGAGCTCGCTGGGAAGAAATGTATTTATGTATATATATCCCAGAGCTCGCTGGGAAGAAATGTATTTATGTATATATATCCCAGAGCTCGCTGGGAAGAAATGTATTTATGTATATATATCCCAGAGCTCGCTGAGAAGAAATGTATTTATGTATATATATCCCAGATCTCGCTGAGAAGAAATGTATTTATGTATATATATCCCAGATCTCGCTGAGAAGAAATGTATTTATGTATATATATCCCAGAGCTCGCTGAGAAGAAATGTATTTATGTATATATATCCCAGATCTCGCTGAGAAGAAATGTATTTATGTATATATATCCCAGATCTCGCTGAGAAGAAATGTATTTATGTATATATATCCCAGATCTCGCTGAGAAGAAATGTATTTATGTATACATATCCCAGAGCTCGCTGAGAAGAAATGTATTTATGTATATATATCCCAGATCTCGCTGAGAAGAAATGTATTTATGTATATATACCCCAGATCTCGCTGAGAAGAAATGTATTTATGTATATATACCCCAGATCTCGCTGAGAAGAAATGTATTTATGTATATATATCCCAGAGCTCGCTGAGAAGAAAATAATTTATGTAAGAACTTACCTGATAAATTCATTTCTTTCCTATTGGCAAGAGACAATGAGCTAGTGACGTATGGGATATACATTCCTACCAAGAGGGGGCAAAGTTTCCCAAACCTCAAAATGCCTATAAATACACCTCCTACCTCACCATACCTTAGTTTAACGTGTAGCCAAGAAGTGAGGTGTAAAAGAAGGAGTGAAAAGCATACAAAAAGTGGAACTGGAAAATATAAAGTTCTTTACACAAAAAATCATAACCACAAAAAAATAGTGTGGGTCTCATGGACTTTTGCCAGTATGAAATAAATGAATTTATCAGGTAAGTTTTTACATAAATTATGTTTTCTTTCATGTAAGTGGCAAGAGTCCATGAGCCAGTGACGTATGGGATATAATACCCAAGATGTGGAAAACCACGAGTCACTAGAGAGGGAGGGATAAAATAACAACAACTAAATCTGCTGAGAAATTAAATCCAAAATAATTATGTTCTCTTTAAAAAATTTAAAAAAAAACTCAAATCAAAAGGCATTAGAATCAAGCTGAGACAACTGCCTGAAGAACCTTTCTACCAAAGGCTGCTTCCGATGAAGCAAACATATCAAAATGGTAAAATTTAGTAAAAGTATGCAAAGAAGACCAAGTTACTGCTTTGCATATTTGATCAACTGCAGCTTCATTCTTAAAAGCCCAAGAAGTGGCAACTGATCTAGTAGAATTAGCTGTAATTCTCTGAGGCAGAGACCTCATCCAAATAAGCTTTGTGAATCAAAAGTTTAAGCCAAGGTGCCAAAGAGATAACAGAGGCTTTCTGATGTTTCTTGGAGCCAGAAACAAATAACAAATAGACTAGAAGTCTTTCTGAAATCTTTAGTAGCCTCAACATAATATTTCAAAGCTCTTACCACATCCAAAGAATGTAAAGATCTTTCAAGAGTATTCTTAGGATTAGGACACAAGGAAGGAACAACAATTTCCCTATTGATGTTGTTAGAATTCACAACTTTCGGCAAAAATGTAAATGAAGTCCGCAAAACAGCTTTGTCTTGATGGAAAATCAAATAAGTAGACTCATAAGAGAGAGCAGACAATTCGGAAACTCTTCTAGCAGAAGGGATAGCCAAAAGAAATAACACTTTCCAAGAAAGTAGTTTAATATCCAAAGAATGCATAGGCTCAAGAGGAGGAGCCTGCAAAATCTTCAAAACTAAATTGAGACTCCAAAGAGGAGAAATAGATTTAATAACAGGTTTGATACAAATCAAAGCCTGAACAAAACAGTGAATATCAGGAAGTTTAGTAATCTTTCTATGGAATAAGACAGAGCAGAAATTTGTCCTTTCAAAGTATTTGCAGACAACCCCTTATCCAAACCATCCTGAAGAAACTGTAAAATCCTAGGAATTCTGAAACAATGCCAAGAATAATTATGAGTGGAACACAATGAAATATAGGTTTTCCAAACCCGATGATACATTTTCCTTGAAACAGACTTACAAGCCTGTACCATAGTGCTAATCACAGAGTCAGAGAAACCTCTATGACTAAGCACTAAGCATTCAATTTCCATGCCTTCAAATTTTGAGAATTGAGATCCTGATGGTAAAACAGCCCTTGAGACAGAAGGTCTAGCCTTAAAGGAAGTGGCCAAGGCTGGCAACTGGACATCCGGACAAGATCCGCATACCAAAACCTGTGAGGCCATGCTGGTGCTATCAGAAACACATACGATTGTTCTAATATGATCTTGGAAATCACCCTTGGAAGAAGAACCAGAGGCAGAAAAATATTAGCAGGTTGGTAAAACCAAGAAACTGCTAAGGCATCCACCATCTCCACCTGAGGATCCCTGGACCTGGAAAGGTATCTGGGAAGCTTCTTGTTTAGACGAGAGGCCATCAGATCTATTTCTAAAAGACCCCACATCTGTACAAGATGAAAAAACACATCTGGATGGAGAGACCACTCACCCGAAAGTCTGACGGCTGAGATAATCCGCTTCCCAATTGTCTACACCTGGGATATGAATCACAGAAATTAGACAAGAGTTGCATTCTGCCCAAGACAGTATCTGAGATACGTCTTTCATTGCTGAAGGACTGTGAGCCCCTCCTTGACAATTGACATATGCTACTGTTGTGATATTGTTTGTTTGAAAACGAATGTAAAGTTCTCTCTTCAATAGAGGCCACGCCTGAAGAGCTCTGAAAATAGCACAGAGTTCTAAAATATTGATTGGTAACCTCGCCTCTTGAGGTTTCCAAACCTCTTGTGCTGTCAGAGACCCCCAGACAGCTCCCCAACCTGTAAGACCACAATCCTGGAAGGACGAACAAATGAGGCCCCTTGAACAATAAGGTGATGGTCTAACCACCTAGTCAGAGAGAATTGAGTGTTGGAATTTAAGTATATCAGTTTTTATATCTGAGTATAATCCCTGCACCATTGGTGCAACATGCAAAGCTGTAGAGGTCTCATATGAAAATGAGCAAAGGGGATTGCGTCCGATGCTGCAGTCACGAGACCTAAAACTTCCATGCACATAGCCACTGAAGGGAATGATAGAGACTTAAGGTTTAGACAAGTTAAAACCAACTTTATTCGTCTCTTGTCTGTCAGAGAAAGAGTCATGGACACTGAATCTATCTGGAAACCTCAAAAGGTGACCCTTGTTTGAGGAATCAAGAAACTGTTTTGTAAATTGATCCTCCAACTATATTCTTGAAGAAACCACACTAGTCGTTTCATGTGAGATTCTGCTAAATGAAAAGATTGAGCTAGTACCAATATAATCATCCAAATAAGGAAACACTGCAATACCCTGCTCTCTGATTACAGATAGAAGAGCCCCGAGAACCTTTGAAAAGATTCTTGGAGCTATCGCTAAGCCAAATGGAAGAGCAACAAATTGGCAATGCTTATCTAGAAAAGAGAATCTCAGAAAACGGTAGTGGTCTGGATGAATCGGAATGTGAAGATAAGCGTCCTGTAAGTCTATTGTGGACATGAAATGACCTTGCTGAACAAAAGGCAGAATAGTCCTTATAGTCACCATTTTGAAAGTTGTGACTCTTACCAAACAATTTAAAAATTTCAGATCCAGAATTGGTCTGAACAAATCTTCTTTCTTTGGGACAATGAATAGATTTGAATAAAAACCCAACCCCATTCCTGTAGAGGAACTGGAACAATCACCCCTGAAAGCTCTAGATCTGAAACGCATTTCCGAAAATCCTGAGCCTTCACAGGGTTTGTTGGAACATGAGAAAGAAAGAATCTTCCCAAAGGAGGTCTTATTCTGAAACCTATTCAATACCCTTGAGAAATGGTAGAGGAGTATAATGTCAATCTCTCTGGAAAGAAATGTATTTATGTATGTATCCCAGATCTCGCTGGGAAGAAATGCATTTATGTATATATATCCCAGAGCTTGCTGAGAAGAAATGTATTTACTGTGCAGCATAGTTACTCTCTGAAAGGGAAATACCCACATGAACGGTACAACAATAGTATTGCTATCCCCTTTACCTAAAACTGTCTACAAACCTGCTGAAAAGGGGACAGAGATCCTAGTCTAAGAATAAACGAGGGATAAAAAATTGGACAAATTGCAAATCTTATAGTTTGTTTACCCAGTATAGCCCAATAATTACTCATACAGGCTACAACATGTAAGTAATGCTAAGAAATCCATTAGATTTACAAATACAATTACAGCATTGCTTATTTAGATTCCACTGGAGCTATGTCAAGATACAAAGTAGCCCGTGTCAATAATAGCACAGATAATCTATTGTATAGATTTGTATCTTCAGGGGTTTACATATCACAAGATGCAATACTCAGAGTATAAGGAAACTATATTCCTGCATATTATTATGTTACCTTCTTACCAAGATCTGATTGGATAGTCATGTGCTAAATATACTGATTACAAGAGATACATTAGATCATGGGATGCACCTCTCCTAGCTGGAAGTTTATATCATTCAGCAGAATATCTCCAACAAAAAACCTAAATCTAAGTTCTTATCTAAGGTAACAAAACAGAACTTCAGTATCTTTCTCTCTAAACCACACAGACGTTTATATTCAGAAGAAAAATTTAAACAAAATATCCAATTTCCACAAAGTAGCAGTTTCAGGAATGGGAAAAAATGTTTATGATAAAATTAAGGTAATAATCAAAAGCAAGCAACTTAGTCCTCTAAGAAACAAATGAGAGCAGAGAGCAAAAGAGGGAGAGATTTAATATAACAAATTTTGGCGCCAAAAAAGGCGCAAATGCAGAAAGAAAAATTTGGCGCCAACGCTTTAACAAGTGAAATGACGCAACTTGCGTCATAACAGGGGACTTCGGCCAAAAAAAATTTGCTCCAAAAATGTCGCAATAAAAAGTAACATTTTGCGTCAACGCGAGCCTAATTCCACAAAAAAATTGAAAGAAACAGACTTCAAGTTACAACTAACTGGGAACCCCAGGTAAGTCTAAAAAATTCCCATAAACATAATTTCCATGCTGAAACTGTTAGACTGCAAAGGGAAATACACAGCCCTGACTCATGGCAAATATATACAATATACATTTTAAACTCTTAAAGTGCCAAACATAGCTGAGAGTGTCTTATATAATAAAAGTATATACTTACCACGTAAGACACCATCCACATGTAGCAGACAGCCAAACCAGTACTGAAACATATCAGCAGAGGTAATGGTAGAGGAATATAATGTCGATCTGTAAAGGGAGGCAGCCGATGAATCCCTGCGACCGATTAAAGAGAGCCTTAGAATAGATTTCCCATAGGTGAAAACATGGCATCATTAGGCAATACTCCCTTCACATTCCTCAGACAAACACTGTACTTTGAGAGGAACTGGGCTTCAATATGCTTAGAAGCACCTATCACAGAAGAAATTCAAGCACAACTTGCTTCACCACCCTTTGTAAAACTGAGGTATGAGTGAGGTGAGAGGTGTATTTATAGGGGTGCTCTGACAAAATGCAGACAGACAATTGGCAGATGGACATTTGGCAGACAGCCTTCTATCAGACGGACATTTGGCAGACGGACAGAATGCCGAAGATTGATCCTATTTCGGCCGAGGTCAGATACGCTCCAGAGTGCTCTGTTCTAATCAGAGCCTTGGGCGCCGCAACTGCCTCTGGGAACCTTACCATGGGTCACAGCCTGCACGTCTTGTAATTCTCTGTCTGGGAAATTATCTATCGAATCTATCTATTTATCTATAAAATCTATCTATATAATCTATCAAATGTATCTATCGCATCTATTAATCTATCTATCTAATCTATGTATCTATCTATCAAATCTATCTATCTTATGGCCGGACTGTTATCTGACAGCCACTTGTGTATCGGCCAAATGTCCATTGGCCAAGTGTCCGTCGGCCAAATGTCCATCTGCCAAATGTCCGCTGGCTAAAAGTCCGGCCACGATTTATAGGCATTTTGAGGTTTAGGAAACTTTGCCCCCTCCTGGTAGGAATGTATATCCCATACGTCACTAGCTCATGGACTCTTTCCACTTACATGAAAGAAATGTATTTATGTATATATATCCCAGATCTCGCTGGGAAGAAATGCATTTATGTATATATATCCCAAATCTCGCTAAGAAGAAACGTATTTATGTATATATATCCCAGAGCTCGCTGAGAAGAAATGCATTTATGTATATATATCCCAGAGCTCGCTGGGAAGAAATGTATTTATGTATATATATCCCAGATCTCGCTGGGAAGAAATGCATTTATGTATATATATCCCAGATCTCGCTGGGAAGAAATGTATTTATGTATATATATCCCAAATCTCGCTGAGAAGAAACGTATTTATGTATATATATCCCAGATCTCGCTGAGAAGAAATGTATTTATGTATATATATCTCAGAGCTTGCTGAGAAGAAATGTATTTATGTATAGATATCCCAGATCTCGCTGAGAAGAAATGTATTTATGTATATATATCCCAGATCTCGCTGAGAAGAAATGTATTTATGTATATATATCTCAGAGCTTGCTGAGAAGAAATGTATTTATGTATATATATCCCAGAGCTCGCTGAGAAGAAATGTATTTATGTATATATATCCCAGAGCTCGCTGGGAAGAAATGTATTTATGTATATATATCTCAGAGCTTGCTGAGAAGAAATGTATTTATGTATAGATATCCCAGATCTCGCTGGGAAGAAACGTATTTATGTATATATATCCCAGATCTCGCTGAGAATAAATGTATTTATGTATATATATCCCAGAGCTTGCTGAGAATAAATGTATTTATGTATATATATCCCAGAGCTCGCTGAGAAGAAATGTATTTATGTATATATATCCCAGATCTCACTGAGAAGAAATGCATTTATGTATATATACCCCAGATCTCGCTGAGAAGAAATGTATTTATGTATATATATCCCAGATCTCGCTGAGAAGAAATGTATTTATGTATATACCGCAGATCTCGTTGGGACGAAATGCATTTATGTATATACCCCAGATCTCGCTGAGAAGAAATGCATTTATGTATATATATCCCAGATCTCGCTGAGAAGAAATGTATTTATGTATATATATCCCAAATCTCGCTGAGAAGAAACGTATTTATGTATATATATCCCAGATCTCGCTGGGAAGAAATGCATTTATGTATATATATCCCAGATCTCGCTGGGAAGAAATGTATTTATGTATATATATCCCAAATCTCGCTGAGAAGAAACGTATTTATGTATATATATCCCAGATCTCGCTGAGAAGAAATGTATTTATGTATATATATCCCAGAGCTCGCTGAGAAGAAATGTATTTATGTATATATATCCCAGAGCTCGTTGGGAAGAAATGTATTTATGTATATATATCCCAGAGCTCGCTGAGAAGAAACGTATTTATGTATATATATCCCAGAGCTCGCTGGGAAGAAATGCATTTATGTATATATATCCCAGATCTCGCTGGGAAGAAATGCATTTATGTATATATATCCCAGATCTCGCTGAGAAGAAATGTATTTATGTATATATATCCCATATCTCGCTGAGAAGAAATGTATTTATGTATATATATCCCAGATCTCGCTGAGAAGAAATGTATTTATGTATATATATCCCAGATCTCGCTGAGAAGAAATGTATTTATGTATATATATCCCAGATCTCGCTGGGAAGAAATGCATTTATGTATATATCCCAGATCTCGCTGAGAAGAAATGCATTTATGTATATATATCCCAGATCTCGCTGGGAAGAAATGCATTTATGTATATATCCCAGATCTCACTGGGAAGAAATGCATTTATGTATATATATTCCAGAGCTCGCTGGGAAGAAATGTATTTATGTATATATATCCCAGAGCTCGCTGGGAAGAAATGCATTTATGTATATATATTCCAGAGCTCGCTGGGAAGAAATGTATTTATGTATATATATCCCAGAGCTCGCTGAGAAGAAATGTATTTATGTATATATATCCCAGAGCTCGCTGAGAAGAAATGTATTTATGTATATATATCCCAGATCTCGCTGAGAAGAAATGCATTTCTGTATATATATCCCAGATCTCGCTGAGAAGAAATGCATTTATGTATATATATCCCAGATCTCGCTGAGAAGAAATGTATTTATGTATATATATCCCAGAGCTCGCTGAGAAGAAATGTATTTATGTATATATATCCCAGAGCTCGCTGAGAAGAAACGTATTTATGTATATATATCCCAGATCTCGCTGAGAAGAAACGTATTTATGTATATATATCCCAGAGCTTGCTGGGAAGAAATGTATTTATGTATATATATCCCAGAGCTCGCTGAGAAGAAATGCATTTATGTATAGATATTCCAGAGCTCGCTGAGAAGAAATGTTTCTTTCTAATAACACGGTGAGTCCACGGATCATCTTAATTACTGTTGGGAATATCACTCCTGACCAGCAGTAGGAGGCAAAGAGCACCACAGCAAAAGCTGTTAAATACCACGCCCCCTACCCACAATCCCCAGTCATTCTCTTTGCTTGTATCAGTTGCAAGGAGGGGTAAAGTTAGGTGTCTGATTCTTCAATCAAGAGTTTGTTATTTTTTAAGCAAAGCAAGTTTGCTCTGGTTTTCTTTGGGGTGTAGCCGTAGTCCATGTAAGTCTCTTCAGTAGAGCAAGTGGTGGCTTTTAAGCATTTGGGAACTTGTGGGGTATAATCCCCACTGGGCCTCCCAAGTAGTTTCATGCTGCCCTTGGTTGAAAGTTTGAGTAAGTTTACTCAGCCTTTTCTTTTTTCCACAGGTCCATGTGAGGTAGGAAGCCCCTCTCATACCAAGTGAGCTGTCCTGCGGCCGGACAGATTTTTGAGGTAAGTGCCTATTTCTTTTCCTGTTTTGATATAGGAGAATTTGGCACTTTGACAGTTAATTCTGTCTAAATATACAAACAGCCTTCTAGGTTAACGGTTTATTGTATGGCAGTTTTGCAGGCACTGGGGATGTTTGTTAGGCCACGCCCACAATAGGCAGGCTTATCTGAGATAGCAAGGGCGTTTTTGGTGCCCTTTTAGCTGTTTCCTGTTGTTCCTGGATGTTGCAGCTCTGTTGCATAGCTCCTCAGAGGTGGTTCAGCGTTCTCTCCGGTGCGGCTGTATGGGGGTCCGGATCATTTTCTGACTTTGTTTCCGGCAGAAAGGAGGTCAGGTAGGCATCTCAGCAGAGCTTGCTGAGGTGTGGAGGTTGCCTGTTGTTTTTTGTGGGGCTGTTGCTCTGTTTATATTTAAGTTTCTGTCTGAATTAAAAAAAAAAAGTCTGTTTAAAATTTAAAGGGACAGTAACGTTTTTTGTTTCATTAAAATTATGATTTGAACTTAGAATTTTTTATTGATTAAGGTTTTTTCCCTTTGGAATAAGATGGACCAAGAGGCCCTGCAAGCTGTTGCTTGTTCTCTATGTTTAAATACTAATGTTGAGCCTCCTATCCCTTTTTGTCCTTCTTGTATCGAGAGAACATTACATTACAAGGATAGACTTTTTGATTCTGAGCCTTCAATGTCTAGGGCGGATGTTGTTCAGGAGTCTCCTGTTCAGGCTAATCCGCAGCTTTCTCCTCATACGTCCCAATCTTCTGCAGTGCCCTGTGTTTCGTCTCAGGTTGGTTTTTCCTTGCAGGATATGGCTACCCATATATCCTCAGCAGTATCTGAGGCTTTGGCCTCTAGTTATGAAGCCGTCTACTTACCTGCATTCGCCGGCCCAATATGCTCGCCTACCATCGTCGCTGCGGACCTAAAAACGTTGGCCAAAGTTATCAAAAAAGCTGTCAAGAAGCCGCGCACCAAGTACGGAGCGATGAGCAGCGGACTGTTGTTAACTGACAGTCATCGATCTCGCTGCTCATCGGCTTCTTTGCAGCTTTTTTGATAGCCTGTCACTAAGCACCCACACTATACTACACTGTTTTACCCCCTAAACCGCCACTCCCGGAGCCCCCCACAACTAAATAAAGTTATTACCACCTAAACCGCCGCTCCTGGACCCCGCCGCAACTATAATAAATGTATTAACTCCTAAACCGCCGCTCCCGGACCCCGCCGCCACCTACATCATACCTATTAACCCCTATCCTGCCCCCAACTACACCGCCGCCACCTATATTCAAGTTATTAACCCCTATTCTGTGGATCCCGGACCCCGCCGCGAATAAATAAATTGTTTAACCCCTAAACCGCCGCACCCGGAGCCCACCGCCACCTATATTAAAGTTATTAACCCCTATCCTGCCCCTCACTACACCGCCGCAACCTACATTAAACTCCTTAACCCCTAAACCGCTGCTCCCGGACCCCGCTGCAACTAAATTAAATGTTTAACCCCTAAACCTCCGCTCCCGGACCCCGCCGCCACCTATATTAAACTTATTAACCCCTAAACCTAAGTCTAACACTAACACCCCCCTAACTTTAATATTATTTTAATAAATCTAAATAAAACTTACTATTATTAACTAAATTATTCC
This sequence comes from Bombina bombina, assembly GCF_027579735.1. Classification (NCBI taxonomy): domain Eukaryota; kingdom Metazoa; phylum Chordata; class Amphibia; order Anura; family Bombinatoridae; genus Bombina; species Bombina bombina. The sequence continues at coordinate 1,148,925,554 of NC_069504.1, forward strand.
TATTTAAAACTAAATACTTACCTGTAAAATAAACCCTAAGATAGCTACAATATAACTAATAGTTACATTTGTATCTATCTTAGGATTTATTTTTATTTTACAGGCAACTTTGTATTTATTTTAACTAGGTACAATAGTTATTAAATAGTTATTAACTATTTAATAGCTACCTAGTTAAAATACTTACAAAATTATCTGTAAAATAAATCCTAACCTAAGTTACAATTAAACTAACACTACACTATCATTAAATAAATTAAATAAATTACCTACAATTACCTAAAATTAAATTAAATAAACTAAACTGTAGTACAAACAAACACTAAATTACAGAAAATAAAAAAGAATTACAAGAAGTTTAAACTAATTACACCTAATCTAAGCCCCCTAATAAAATAATAAAGCCCCCCAAAATAAAAAAAATTCCCTACCCTATTCTAAATTACAAAGTAACCAGCTCTTTTACCAGCCCTTAAAAGGGCTTTTTGCGGGGCATTGCCCCAAAGTAATCAGCTCTTTTACCTGTAAAAAAAAATACAACCCCCCCCAACATTAAAACCCACCACCCACATACCCCTACTCTAACCCACCCAAACCCCCCTTAAAAAAACCTAACACTAACCCCCTGAAGATCACCCTACCTGGAGCCGTCTTCACCCAACCGGGCCGATATCTTCATCCAAGTGGCGCAGAAGAGGTCCTCCATCCAGCAGAAGTCTTCATCCAGGCGGCGTCTTCAATCTTCCTCCATCCGGAGCGGAGCGGAGCTATCTTCAAAGGAGCCGACGCGGAGCCATCAGATTCCGATTGGCTGATAGGATTCTATCAACCAATCGGAATTAAGGTAGGAAAAATCTGATTTTCTGATCCAATCAGCCAATCGGATTGAGCTTGCATTCTGTTGGCTGATCGGAACAGCCAATAGAATGCAAGCTCAATCCGATTGGCTAATTGGATCAGCCAATCGGATTGAACTTCAATCTGATTGGCTGATTGAATCAGCCAATCAGATTTTTCCTACCTTAATTCCGATTGGTTGATAGAATCCTATCAGCCAATCGGAATTCGAGGGACGCCATCTTGGATGACGTCAGTTAAAGGAATCTTCATTAGTCGTTCAGTCGTCGGTTGAAGAGGATGGCTCCGCGTCGGCTCCTTTGAAGATGGCTCCGCTCCGGATGGATGAATATTGAAGACGCCGCCTGGATGAAGACTTCTGCTGGATGGAGGACCTCTCCTGCGCCACTTGGATGAAGATTTCGGCCTGGTTGGGTGAAGACGGCTCCAGGTAGGGTGATCTTCAGGGGGTTAGTGTTAGGTTTTTTTAAGGGGGGTTTGGGTGGGTTAGAGTAGGGGTATGTGGGTGGTGGGTTTTAATGTTGGGGGGGGTTGTATTTTTTTTTACAGGTAAAAGAGCTGATTACTTTGGGGCAATGCCCCGCAAAAAGCCCTTTTAAGGGCTGGTAAAAGAGCTGGTTACTTGGTAATTTAGAATAGGGTAGGGGATTTTTTTTATTTTGGGGGGCTTTATTATTTTATTAGGGGGCTTAGATTAGGTGTAATTAGTTTAAACTTCTTGTAATTCTTTTTTATTTTCTGTAATTTAGTGATTGTTTTTTTGTACTATAGTTTAGTTTATTTAATTTAATTTAATTTTAGGTAATTGTAGTTAATTTATTTAATTAATTTAATGATAGTGAAGTGTTAGGTTTAACTGTAACTTAGGTTAGGATTTATTTTACAGGTAATTTTGTACTTATTTTAGCTAGGTAGTTATTAAATAGTTAATAACTATTTAATAACTATTGTACCTAGTTAAAATAAATACAAAGTTGACTGTAAAATAAAAATAAATCCTAAAATAGCTACAATATAATTATTAATTATATTGTAGCTATCATAGGGTTTATTTTACAGGTAAGTATTTAGTTTTAAATAGGATTAATTTAGTTAATACGAGTAATATTATTTAGATTTATTAAAATAATATTTAAGTTAGGGGGGTTAAGGTTAGTGTTAGACTTAGGTTTAGGGGTTAATAATTTTAATATAGGTGGCTGCGGTATAGGGGGGGCAGGATAGGGGTTAATAACTTTAATATAGGTGGAGGCGGGGTCCAGGAGTGGCGGTTTAGGGGTTAAACAATTTATTTAGTTGCAGCGGGGTCCGGGATCCGCAGGATAGGGGTTAATAAGTTTATGTAGGTGGCGGCGGTATAGGGGGCGGCAGATTAGGGGTTAATATGTATAATGTAGGTGGCAGCGGGGTCAGGGAGTGGCGGTTTAGGGGTTAACATGTTTATTATAGTTACGGCGGGGTCCGGGAGCGGCGGTTTAGGGGGTAATAAATTTATTTAGTTGCGGCGGTGTAGGGGGGCTCAGATTAGGGGTGTTTAGACTCGGGGTACATGTTAGGGTGTTAGGTGCAGACGTTTCCCATAGGAATCAATGGGATATCGGGCAGCAGGGAACATGAGCTTTCGCTATGGTCAGACTCCCTGTAGTAGTTTGATAACTACCAAAAGTAGTCAGATTGTGCCGAACTTGCGTTCGGAACATCTGTAGTGACGTAACCATTGATCTGTGTCGGACTGAGTCCGGCGGATAGTAGGTTACATCACTATATTCTACTTTTGCCGGGCAGTAGGGGTTGATAACTAAGGCGAATCAGCCTCGCCACAAATACGCTGCGGAATTCCAGCGTATTTGCTGTTGACGGCTTGATAACTAGAGGCCTTTGTCTGCTTTTCCTATGTTACAGGTTAAGCGCAAGAGGAAGTATAAGGTTTTTGATTCTGTTGCACTTGTGTCTAATGTTTCTTCTCATAAGTCTGAGGAGGAAGATACTTCAGTAGCATCTGAGGGTGAGATCTCAGATTCTGATAGTGTAAATCCTTCTTCTGAACCTGAGGTTGTTTCCTTTAGGTTTAAGCTGGACCACCTCCGTTTGTTACTTTGCTATATTTAAGTTAGGGAGTGTTAGGGGTAGACTTAGATTTAGGGGTTAATAACTTTAATATAGTGGCGGCGACGTTGGGGCGTCAGATTAGGGGTTAATAAATGTAGGTAGGTGGCGGCGATGTTAGGGACGGCAGATTAGGGGTTAATAATATTTAACTAATGTTTGCGAGGCGGGAGTGCGGCGGATTAGGGGTTAATGTTTATTATAGTGGCAGCGACGTTGGGGGCGGCAGATTAGGGGTTAATAAGTTTAGGTAGGTGGCGGCGACATTGGGGGCAGCAGATTAGAGGTTAATAAATATAATGTAGGTGTCAGCGATGTTGGGGGCAGCAGATTAGGGGTTCATAAATATAATGTAGGTGGCGGCGGTGTCCGGAGCGGCAGATTAGGGGTTAAAAATTTTATAATAGCATTTGCGATGCAGGAGGGCCTCGGTTTAGGGGTTAATAGGTAGTTTATGGGTGTTAGTGTACTTTTTAGCATTTTAGTTATGAGTTTTATGTTACGGCGTTGTACCATAAAACTCTTAACTACTGACTTTTAAATGCGTTAGGACTCTTGAAGGGGTAGGGTGTACCGCTTACTTTTTGGCGTCCCAGGACAGACTCGTAATACCGGCGCTATGGAAGTCCCATAGAAAAAAGACTTTACGAAGTTTACGTAAGTGGTTTTGCGGTAAGGCCAAAGAAGTGTGCGGTGCCCCTAAACCTGCAAGACTCGTAATAGCAGCGGGCGTAAAAAAGCAGCGTTAGGACCTCTTAACGCTGCTTTTTTACCCTAACGCACAACTCGTAGTCTAGCCGAATGTTTGTTTGGCCTTGTAATAATGCAGCAAGTCCCTAATACAGAAGTGAGATTATTAAAAGACCACTAACATCTAAGGATTCAGACAGAGGAAAGAGCAGCAATTTTAAACAACTTTACAATTCCCTTCCATTATCAAAATATGCACAATTGTTTTATATTTACACTTTCTGAGACACCAGCTACTACTGAGCATGTGCAAGAATTTACAGGATATACGTACATGCATTTGTGATTGGCTGATGGCTGCCACATGCTTCAGGGGGACATAAATTAAACTAACTTTGAAATTTGTCATAAAAAAATCTACTACTCATTTAAAATTCTGATTAAGTGCAATTGCATTGTCTTTTTATCGTGCAATGAAATGGTCCTCTCAGTTTATTAGCCGAGGTTTGTAACACGCTCTCCCATTACTTTATTGGGAATAACACAAAACACTTTATTATCTGCTGATCAATAATTCCATAAACTTGCCGGGTAAGTGCTGAGAGCGTCATTTGTAGGAGCAGAGGGTAATAATTTATACACAAAACTACTGCCCTGACTGCAGATTATATCAGGCTGTAAAAATAACAGATGACCCAAAAGCGTAATATACACCAGAAATCTTTATTTTTTTTTTAATAAGCTACTTGCCTTAATGACAATTCCTTCGTATACATTATACTAACAATAAATAAAGATGCAGATTCCCACTTTAGTGAATGGTGTCTATAAAATAATAAGGGAATTAGCAGAGTTATGTCTGATGCACAGACTATTGTGCAATACTAGCCTAGATTCATTCATAATTTGAAAAACGTAATTGAAAGACAATAATTGTGCTATTGTGTCCTGTGATGATGATTCACTGAGGTTATAGTAAGTGACATAGAAGTGACATTTACAGCAGGTGACAAGAAATGAAGGTTCCTGTGTGAGAATTCTGTATGTTCACTGAAAGCAGAAGGTTCCCAGGTCACTGTAGTTTTTATTCATATGTTCAATATCTGCCCAGTTATCTCCTGTATTGTGCAACAGTGCTACTCTGTACTGCTTGTAGTCCTTGTCACTATCATAGAAGTAACCTCAGCCAACCTGTTAATCCTTATAGTGTTAGAGACGGCCAGAATATATACCTGTACCCCACTCCCTAACCTAATTCCAAACCCAAACCTAAAACCCAGCACCTAACTCTAACAATACGTCCCTAATGCTACCCCAACCCCTAACTATAACTCAAGTGCCTAAACTGAACTCCAGTCCCTAACACTAATCCCTGCCCCTAACCCAAACTCAATCCTTAATACTAACCCCTGTCCCTAACCCAAACTCAATCCCTAATACTAACCCCTGTCCCTAACCCAAAATCTGTTCTTAAAGGGACAGTCAACACCAGAATTTTTGTTGTTTTAAAAGATAGATAATCCCTTAATTACCCATTCACCAGTTTTGCATAACCAACACAGTTATAATAATACACGTTTTACCTCTGTAATTACCTTGTATCTAAGCTTCTGCTGTATGCCCCCTTATTTCAGTTCTTTTGACAGATTTGCATTTTAGCCAATCAGTGCTCACTCCTGGGTAAATTCACGTGCATGAGCTCAATGTTATCTATATGAAACACATGAACTAATGCCCTCTAGTGGTGAAAATACCTTCAAGGTCTAAGAAATTAGCATATGAACCTCCTAGGTTTAGCTTTCAACTAAGAATACCTAAAGAACAAAGCAACAGTAACAGTAAATTGGAAAGTTGTTAAAAATTACATGCCCTATTTGAATAATGAAAGGTTTTTTTTTGGACTTGACTGTCCCTTTAACACTAACCCCTGCCCCTAACCCAAAATCAGTCCCTAACACTAACACTTGCCCCTAACCCAAATTCATTCCTTACCACTAACCCCTGTCACTTACCCAAACTCATTCCCTAACACTAACCCCTGCCCCTAACCTAAACTCAGTCCTAAACACTAACCCCTGTCTCTAACCCAAACTCATTCCCTAACACTAACCCCTGCCCCTAACCCAAACTCAGTCCTAAACACTAACCCCTGTCCGTAACCCAAACTCAGTCCCCAACTCTAACCCCTGCCCCAAACTCCGTCCCTAACTCTAACCCATGCCCCTAACCCAAACTCAGCCCTTAACACTAACCCCTGTCCGTAACCCAAACTCAGTCCCCAACTCTAACCCATGCCCCTAACCCAAACTCAGCCCTTAACACTAACCCCTGTCCGTAACCCAAACTCAGTCCCCAACTCTAACCCCTGCCCCTAACCCAAACTCAGTCCTAACACTAACCCCTGTCCATAACTTAAACTCAGTCCCAAACTCTAACCCCTGACCCTAACTCGAACTAAGTTTCTAACACTAAACCCTGTCCCTAACTCAAACTCTGTCTCTAACCCTAACCCCTGCCCCAAACTCAGTCCCCAACTCTAACCCCTGCCCCTAACCCAAACTCAGCCCTTAACACTAACCCCTGTCCATAACTTAAACTCAGTCCCAAACTCTAACCCCTGACCCTAACTCGAACTAAGTTTCTAACACTAACCCCTGTCCCTAACTCAAACTCAGTCTCTAACCCTAACCCCTGCCCCAAACTCAGTCCCTAACTCTAACCCCTGACCCTAACTTGAACTAAGTTTCTAACACTAACCCCTGTCCCTAACTCAAACTCAGTCCCTAACACTAACCCCTGTCCCTAACCCAAACTCAGTCCCTAACACTAACCCCTGTCCCTAACCCAAACTCAGTCCCTAACACTAACCCCTGTCCCTAACTCAAACTCAGTCCCTAACACTAACCCCTGTCCCTAACTCAAACTCAGTCTCTAACCCTAACCCCTGCCCCAAACTCAGTCCCTAACTCTAACCCCTGTCCCTAACTCAAACTCAGTCCCTAACACTAATCCCTGTCCCTAACCCAAACTCAGTGCCTAACTCTAACCCATGCCCCAAACTCAGTCCCTAACACTACCCCCTGTACCTAACCCATACTCAGTCCCTAACACTAACCCCTGTCCCTAACCCAAACTCAGTCCCCAACTCTAACCCATGCCCCTAACCCAAACTCAGCCCTTAACACTAACCCCTGTCCGTAACCCAAACTCAGTCCCCAACTCTAACCCCTGCCCCTAACCCAAACTCAGTCCTAACACTAACCCCTGTCCATAACTTAAACTCAGTCCCAAACTCTAACCCCTGACCCTAACTCGAACTAAGTTTCTAACACTAAACCCTGTCCCTAACTCAAACTCTGTCTCTAACCCTAACCCCTGCCCCAAACTCAGTCCCCAACTCTAACCCCTGCCCCTAACCCAAACTCAGCCCTTAACACTAACCCCTGTCCATAACTTAAACTCAGTCCCAAACTCTAACCCCTGACCCTAACTCGAACTAAGTTTCTAACACTAACCCCTGTCCCTAACTCAAACTCAGTCCCTAACACTAACCCCTGTCCCTAACCCAAACTCAGTCCCTAACACTAACCCCTGTCCCTAACCCAAACTCAGTCCTTAACACTAACCCCTGTCCCTAACTCAAACTCAGTCCCTAACACTAACCCCTGTCCCTAACTCAAACTCAGTCTCTAACCCTAACCCCTGCCCCAAACTCAGTCCCTAACTCTAACCCCTGTCCCTAACTCAAACTCAGTCCCTAACACTAACCCCTGTCCCTAACCCAAACTCAGTGCCTAACTCTAACCCATGCCCCAAACTCAGTCCCTAACACTACCCCCTGTACCTAACCCATACTCAGTCCCTAACACTAACCCCTGTCCCTAACCCAAACTTAGTCCCTAACACTAACCCCTGTCCCTAACCCAAACTTAGTCCCTAACACTAACCCATGCCCCAAACTCAGTCCCTAACTCTAACCCCTGACCCTAACTCGAACTAAGTTTCTAACACTAACCCCTGTCCCTAACTCAAACTCAGTCCCTAACACTAACCCCTGTCCCTAACCCAAACTCAGTGCCTAACACTAACCCATTCCCCAAACTCAGTCCCTAACTCTAACCCATGCCCCAAACTCAGTCCCTAACATTACCCCCTGTACCTAACCCAAACTTAGTCCCTAACACTAACCCCTGTCCCTAACCCAAACTCAGTCCCTAACACTAACACCTGCCCCTAACCCAAACTCATTCCTTACCACTAACCCCTGTCACTTACTCAAACTCAGTCCCTAACACTAACCCCTGCCCCTAACCCATACTCAGTCCATAACACTAACCCCGTCCCTAACCCAAACTCAGTGCCTAATTCTAACCCCTGCACCAAACTCAGTCCCTAACTCTAACCCATGCCCCAAACTCAGTTCCTAACATTACCCCCTGTACCTAACCCATACTCAGTCCCTAACACTAACCCCTGTCCCTAATCCAAACTTAGTCCCTAACACTAACCCCTGTCCCTAACCCAAACTCAGTCATTAACACTAACCCCTGTCCCTAACCCAAACTCAGTCCTTAACACTAACCCCTGTCCCTAACCCAAACTCAGTGCCTAACTCTAACCCCTGCCCCTAACCCAAACTCAGTGCCTAACTCTAACCCCTGCCCCTAACCCTAACCCATACTCAGTCCCTAACACTAACCCCGTCCCTAACCCAAACTAAGTGCCTAATTCTAACCCCTGCCCCAAACTCAGTCCCTAACTCTAACCCATGCCCCTAACTCAGTCCCTAACATTACCCCCTGTACCTAATCCATACTCAGTTCCTAACACTAACCTCTGTCCCTAACCCATACTCAGTCCTTAACACTAACCCCTGTCTCTAACCCAAACTCAGTCCCTAGCACTAACCCCTGTCCCTAACCAAAACTTAGTCCCTAACACTAACCTCTGTCCCTAACCCAAACCCAGTCCTTAACACTAACCCCTGTCCCTAACCCAAACTCAGTCATTAACACTAACCCCTGTCCCTAACCCAAACTCAGTCATTAACACTAACCCCTGTCCCTAACCCATACTCAGTCAATAACACTAACTCCTGCCCCTAACCCAAACTCAGTCCCTAACACTAACCCCTGCCCCTAACCTAAACTCAGTGCCTAACTCTAACCCCTGCCCCTAACCCATACTCAGTCCCTAACACTAACCCCGTCCCTAACCCAAACTCAGTGCCTAATTCTAACCCCTGCCCCAAACTCAGTCCCTAACTCTAACCCATGCCCCAAACTCAGTCCCTAACATTACCCCCTGTACCTAACCCATACTCAGTCCCTAACACTAGCCCCTGCCCCTAAACCAAACTTAGTCCCTAACACTAACCCCTGTCCCTAACCAAAACTCAGTCATTAACACTAACCTCTGTCCCTAACCCAAACTCAGTCACTAACACTAACCCCTGTCCCTAACCCAAACTCAGTCCCTAACACTAACCCCTGTCCCTAACCCAAACTCAGTCATTAACACTAACTCCTGTCCCTAATCCAAACTCAGTGCCTAACACTAACCCCGTCCCTAACCCAAACTCAGTCCTTAACACTAACCCCGTCCCTAACCCAAACTCAGTGCCTAACTCTAACCCCTGCCCCTAACCCAAACTCAGTGCCTAACACTAACCCCTGTCCCTAACCCAAACTCAGTGCCTAATTCTAACCCCTGCCCCAAACTCCGTCCCTAACTCTAACCCATGCCCCAAACTCAGTCCCTAACAATACCGCCTGTACCTAACCCATACTCAGTCCTTAACACTAACCCCTGTCTCTAACCCAAACTCAGTCCCTAGCACTAACCCCTGTCCCTAACTAAAACTCAGTCCCTAACACTAACCTCTGTCCCTAACCCATACTCAGTCCCTAACTCTAACCCATGCCCCAAACTCAGTCCCTAACACTACCCCCTGTACCTAACCCATACTCAGTCCCTAACACTAACCCCTGTCCCTAACCCAAACTTAGTCCCTAACACTAACCCCTGTCCCTAACCCAAACTTAGTCCCTAACACTAACCCATGCCCCAAACTCAGTCCCTAACTCTAACCCCTGACCCTAACTCGAACTAAGTTTCTAACACTAACCCCTGTCCCTAACTCAAACTCAGTCCCTAACACTAACCCCTGTCCCTAACCCAAACTCAGTGCCTAACACTAACCCATTCCCCAAACTCAGTCCCTAACTCTAACCCATGCCCCAAACTCAGTCCCTAACATTACCCCCTGTACCTAACCCAAACTTAGTCCCTAACACTAACCCCTGTCCCTAACCCAAACTCAGTCCCTAACACTAACACCTGCCCCTAACCCAAACTCATTCCTTACCACTAACCCCTGTCACTTACTCAAACTCAGTCCCTAACACTAACCCCTGCCCCTAACCCATACTCAGTCCATAACACTAACCCCGTCCCTAACCCAAACTCAGTGCCTAATTCTAACCCCTGCACCAAACTCAGTCCCTAACTCTAACCCATGCCCCAAACTCAGTTCCTAACATTACCCCCTGTACCTAACCCATACTCAGTCCCTAACACTAACCCCTGTCCCTAATCCAAACTTAGTCCCTAACACTAACCCCTGTCCCTAACCCAAACTCAGTCATTAACACTAACCCCTGTCCCTAACCCAAACTCAGTCCTTAACACTAACCCCTGTCCCTAACCCAAACTCAGTGCCTAACTCTAACCCCTGCCCCTAACCCAAACTCAGTGCCTAACTCTAACCCCTGCCCCTAACCCTAACCCATACTCAGTCTCTAACACTAACCCCGTCCCTAACCCAAACTAAGTGCCTAATTCTAACCCCTGCCCCAAACTCAGTCCCTAACTCTAACCCATGCCCCTAACTCAGTCCCTAACATTACCCCCTGTACCTAATCCATACTCAGTTCCTAACACTAACCTCTGTCCCTAACCCATACTCAGTCCTTAACACTAACCCCTGTCTCTAACCCAAACTCAGTCCCTAGCACTAACCCCTGTCCCTAACCAAAACTTAGTCCCTAACACTAACCTCTGTCCCTAACCCAAACCCAGTCCTTAACACTAACCCCTGTCCCTAATCCAAACTCAGTCATTAACACTAACCCCTGTCCCTAACCCAAACTCAGTCATTAACACTAACCCCTGTCCCTAACCCATACTCAGTCAATAACACTAACTCCTGCCCCTAACCCAAACTCAGTCCCTAACACTAACCCCTGCCCCTAACCTAAACTCAGTGCCTAACTCTAACCCCTGCCCCTAACCCATACTCAGTCCCTAACACTAACCCCGTCCCTAACCCAAACTCAGTGCCTAATTCTAACCCCTGCCCCAAACTCAGTCCCTAACTCTAACCCATGCCCCAAACTCAGTCCCTAACATTACCCCCTGTACCTAACCCATACTCAGTCCCTAACACTAGCCCCTGCCCCTAAACCAAACTTAGTCCCTAACACTAACCCCTGTCCCTAACCAAAACTCAGTCATTAACACTAACCTCTGTCCCTAACCCAAACTCAGTCATTAACACTAACCCCTGTCCCTAACCCATACTCAGTCCCTAACACTAACCCCTGTCCCTAACCCAAACTCAGTCATTAACACTAACTCCTGTCCCTAATCCAAACTCAGTGCCTAACACTAACCCCGTCCCTAACCCAAACTCAGTCCTTAACACTAACCCCGTCCCTAACCCAAACTCAGTGCCTAACTCTAACCCCTGCCCCTAACCCAAACTCAGTGCCTAACACTAACCCCTGTCCCTAACCCAAACTCAGTGCCTAATTCTAACCCCTGCCCCAAACTCCGTCCCTAACTCTAACCCATGCCCCAAACTCAGTCCCTAACAATACCGCCTGTACCTAACCCATACTCAGTCCTTAACACTAACCCCTGTCTCTAACCCAAACTCAGTCCCTAGCACTAACCCCTGTCCCTAACTAAAACTCAGTCCCTAACACTAACCTCTGTCCCTAACCCATACTCAGTCCCTAACTCTAACCCATGCCCCAAACTCAGTCCCTAACACTACCCCCTGTACCTAACCCATACTCAGTCCCTAACACTAACCCCTGTCCCTAACCCAAACTCAGTCCCTAACACTAACCCCTGTCCCTAACCCAAACTTAGTCCCTAACACTAACCCATGCCCCAAACTCAGTCCCTAACTCTAACCCCTGACCCTAACTCGAACTAAGTTTCTAACACTAACCCCTGTCCCTAACTCAAACTCAGTCCCTAACACTAACCCCTGTCCCTAACCCAAACTCAGTGCCTAACACTAACCCATTCCCCAAACTCAGTCCCTAACTCTAACCCATGCCCCAAACTCAGTCCCTAACATTACCCCCTGTACCTAACCCAAACTTAGTCCCTAACACTAACCCCTGTCCCTAACCCAAACTCAGTCCCTAACACTAACACCTGCCCCTAACCCAAACTCATTCCTTACCACTAACCCCTGTCACTTACTCAAACTCAGTCCCTAACACTAACCCCTGCCCCTAACCCATACTCAGTCCATAACACTAACCCCGTCCCTAACCCAAACTCAGTGCCTAATTCTAACCCCTGCACCAAACTCAGTCCCTAACTCTAACCCATGCCCCAAACTCAGTCCCTAACATTACCCCCTGTACCTAACCCATACTCAGTCCCTAACACTAACCCCTGTCCCTAACCCAAACTCAGTCCCTAACACTAACCCCTGTCCCTAACCCAAACTCAGTCATTAACACTAACCCCTGTCCCTAACCCAAACTCAGTCCCTAACACTAACCCCTGTCCCTAACCCAAACTCAGTGCCTAACTCTAACCCCTGCCCCTAACCCAAACTCAGTGCCTAACTCTAACCCCTGCCCCTAACCCTAACCCATACTCAGTCCCTAACACTAACCCCGTCCCTAACCCAAACTAAGTGCCTAATTCTAACCCCTGCCCCAAACTCAGTCCCTAACTCTAACCCATGCCCCTAACTCAGTCCCTAACATTACCCCCTGTACCTAATCCATACTCAGTTCCTAACACTAACCTCTGTCCCTAACCTATACTCAGTCCTTAACACTAACCCCTGTCTCTAACCCAAACTCAGTCCCTAGCACTAACCCCTGTCCCTAACCAAAACTTAGTCCCTAACACTAACCTCTGTCCCTAACCCAAACCCAGTCCTTAACACTAACCCCTGTCCCTAATCCAAACTCAGTCATTAACACTAACCCCTGTCCCTAACCCAAACTCAGTCATTAACACTAACCCCTGTCCCTAACCCATACTCAGTCAATAACACTAACTCCTGCCCCTAACCCAAACTCAGTCCCTAACACTAACCCCTGCCCCTAACCTAAACTCAGTGCCTAACTCTAACCCCTGCCCCTAACCCATACTCAGTCCCTAACACTAACCCCGTCCCTAACCCAAACTCAGTGCCTAATTCTAACCCCTGCCCCAAACTCAGTCCCTAACTCTAACCCATGCCCCAAACTCAGTCCCTAACATTACCCCCTGTACCTAACCCATACTCAGTCCCTAACACTAGCCCCTGCCCCTAAACCAAACTCAGTCCCTAACACTAACCCCTGTCCCTAACCAAAACTCAGTCATTAACACTAACCTCTGTCCCTAACCCAAACTCAGTCATTAACACTAACCCCTGTCCCTAACCCATACTCAGTCCCTAACACTAACCCCTGTCCCTAACCCAAACTCAGTCATTAACACTAACTCCTGTCCCTAATCCAAACTCAGTGCCTAACACTAACCCCGTCCCTAACCCAAACTCAGTCCTTAACACTAACCCCGTCCCTAACCCAAACTCAGTGCCTAACTCTAACCCCTGCCCCTAACCCAAACTCAGTGCCTAACACTAACCCCTGTCCCTAACCCAAACTCAGTGCCTAATTCTAACCCCTGCCCCAAACTCCGTCCCTAACTCTAACCCATGCCCCAAACTCAGTCCCTAACAATACCGCCTGTACCTAACCCATACTCAGTCCTTAACACTAACCCCTGTCTCTAACCCAAACTCAGTCCCTAGCACTAACCCCTGTCCCTAACTAAAACTCAGTCCCTAACACTAACCTCTGTCCCTAACCCATACTCAGTCCCTAACACTAACCTCTGTCCCTAACCCAAACAGTCCTTAACACTAACCCCTGTCCCTAACCCAAACTCAGTCATTAACACTAACTCCTGCCCCAACCCAAACTCAGTCCTTAACACTAACCCCTGTCCCTAACCCATACTCAGTCAATAACACTAACTCCTGCCCCTAACCCAAACTCAGTCCTTAACACTAACCCCTGTCCCTAACCCAAACTCAGTCATTAACACTAACCCAAACTCAGTGCCTAACTCTAACCCCTGTCCCTAACCCATACTTAGTCCCTAACTATAACCCATGCCCCAAACTCAGTCCTAACATTACCCCCTGTACCTAAACCATACTTAGTCCCTAACACTAACCCCTGTCCCTAACCCAAACCCAGTCCTTAACACTAACCCCTGTCCCTAACCCAAACTCAATCATTAACACTAACTCCTGCCCCTAACCCAAACTCAGTCCTTAACACTAACCCCTTTCCCTAACCCATACTCAGTCCCTAACACTAACCCCTGTACTCAGTCCCTAACACTAACCCCTGTACCTAACCCAAACTCAGTCCCTAACACTAATCCCTGCCCGTAACCAAAACTGAGTCCCTAGCACTAACCCCTGTCCCTAACCCAAACTTAGTCTCTAACACTAACCCCTGTCTGTAACCCATACTCAGTCTCTAACACTAACCTCTGTTCCTAACCCAAACTCAGTCCTTAACACTAACCTCTGTTCCTAACCCAAACTCAGTCCCTAACGCTAACCCCTGTCCCTAACCCAAACTCCTGTCCCTAACCCAAACTCAGTCCTTAACACTAACCCCACCTTACGCAAACTCAGTCCCTAACCCAAACTCAGTCCTTAACACTAACCCCTGTCTGTAACCCATACTTAGTCCCTAACACTAACTCCTGTCCCTAACCCATACTCAGTCCTTAACACTGACCCCTGTCCCGAACCCAAAATCTGTCTCTAACCCAAACTCAGCCCTAAACACTAACCCCTGTCCCTAACCCAAACTTAGTCCCTAACACTAACTCCTGTCCCTAACCCATACTCAGTCCTTAACACTAACCAATGTCCCTTGGAATCCTTTGTTAATACCTAGGTATACTAATAAATGGCTGGATCACAAGTTTTGTCGGTAATGGTGTGCGGTTCTAACAAGCCTTTTTTTCTTACTGCTCACTTAAGACAACGCTGGTATTACGAGTTTTCTGCAAGCCGGCGTTAGCCTCAGAAAAGTGAGCGTTGAGCAAAATTTAGCTCCACATCTCACCTCGATACCAGCGTTGCTTAAATCAGCGGTAAGCTGGCTAAACGTGCTTGTGCACAATTTCCCCATAGGAAACAATGGGGCTGAGCGGGCTGAAAAAAAACCTAACACCTGCAAAAAAGCAGCGTTCAGCTCCTAACGCAGCCCCATTGTTTCCTATGGGAAATAAAAAATATGTCTACACCTAACACCCTAACATGAACCCCGAGTCTAAACACCCCTAATCTTACATTTATTAACCCCTAATCTGCCGCCCCCAACATCGCCGACCCCTGCATTATATTATTAACCCCTAATCTGCCGCTCCGTACCCCGCCGCCACCTACATTATACCTATGAACCCCTAATCTGCTGCCCCCAACATCGCCGACACCTACATTATAGTTATTAACCCCTAATCTGCCGCCACCAACATTGCCGCAACTATATTAAATTTATTAACCCCTAATCTGCCGCCGCCACTTTAATAAATTTACTAACCCCTAAACCTAAGTCTAACCCTAACCCTAACCCCCCCTAACTTAAATATAATTTAAATTAAACTAAATTAATTTAAGATAATTAAATAAATTAATCCTATTTAAAACTAAATACCTATAAAATAAACCCTAAGCTAACTACAATATAACTAATAGTTACATTGTAGCTAGTTTAGGATTTATTTTTATTTTACAGGCAACTTTGTATTTATTTTAAATAGGTACAATAGTTATTAAAAAGTTATTAACTATTTAATAACTACCTAGCTAAAATAAGTACAAAATTACCTGTAAAATAAATCCTAACCTAAGTTACAATTACACCTAACACTATACTATCATTAAACTAATTACCTAAACTACCTACAATTAATTACAATTAAATTAAATAAACTAAATTACGAAGAAAAAAACTAAATTACAGAAAAAAAAAGAATTACACCTAATCTAATCCCCCTAATAAAATAAAAAAGCCCCTCAAAATAATAAAATTTCCCTACCCTATACTAAATTAGAAATAGCCCTTAAAAGGGCCTTTTGCTGGGTATTGCCCCAAAGTAATCAACTCTTTTACCTGTAAAAAAAGAATACAATACCCCCCCAACTTTACAACCCACCACCCACACACCCCTACTCTAAAACCCACCCAATCCCCCCTTAAAAAACCTAACACTAACCCTCTGAAGATCACCCTACCTTGAGCCGTCTTCACCCAGCCGGGCACAAGTGGTCCTCCAGAGGGTCCGAAGTCTTCATCCGATCGGGGCAGAAGAGGTCCTCCAGACGGCAGAAGGCTTCATCCAGGCGGCATCTTGTATCTTCATCCTTCCAGAGCGGAGTGGGTCCATCTTCAATCCAGCTGACGCAGAGCCATCCTCTTCAAACGAAGTCCTAACGAAGAATGAAGGTTCCTTTAAATGACGTCATCCAAGATGGCGTCCCTTGAATTCCGATTGGCTGATAGAATCCTATCAGCCAATCGGAATTAAGGTAGGAAAAATCCTATTGGCTGATGTAATCAGCCAATCAGATTGACCTTGCATTCTATTGGCTGATTACATCAGCCAATAGGATTTTTCCTACCTTAATTCCGATTGGCTGATAGGATTCTATCAGCCAATCGGAATTCAAAGGATGCCATCTTGGATGACGTCATTTAAAGGAACCTTCATTCTCTTCATTTGAAGAGGATGGCTCCGCATCGGCTGGATTGAAGATGGACCCGCTCCGCTCCGGAAGGATGAAGATACAAGATGCCGCCTGGATGAAGCATTCTGCCCCGATCGGATGAAGACTTCGGACCCTATGGAGGACCACTTGTGCCCGGCTGGGTGAAGACGGCTCAAGGTAGGGTGATCTTCAGGGGGTTAGTGTTAGGTTTTTTTTAAGGGGGGATTGGGTGGGTTTTAGAGTAGGGGTGTGTGGGTGGTGTGTTGTAATGTTGGGGGGGTATTGTATTCTTTTTTCTTACAGGTAAAAGAGCCGATTACTTTGGGGAAATGTCCTGCAAAAGGCCCTTTTAAGGGCTATTTGTAATTTAGTATAGGGTAGGGAAATTTTATTATTTTGGGGGGCTTTTTTATTTTATTAGGGGGATTAGATTAGGTGCAATTAGTTTAAAATTCTTGTAATTCTTTTTTTTTCTGTAATTTAGTTTATTTCATTTAATTGTAATTAATTGTAGGTAGTTTAGGCAATTAGTTTAATGATAGTGTAGTGTTAGGTGTAATTGTAACTTAGGTTAGGATTTATTTTACAGGTAATTTTGTACTTATTTTAGCTAGGTAATTATTAAATAGTTAATAAATATTTAATAACTATTGTACCTAGTTAAAATAAATACAAAGTTGCCTGTAAAATAAATATAAATCATAAGCTAGCTACAATCTAATTATTAATTATATTGTAGCTATCTTCGGGTTTATTTTATAGGTAAGTATTTAGTTTTAAATAGGATTAATTTATTTAATTATGTTAAATAATTTTGTTCAATTTAAATTATGTTTATGTTAGGGGGTGTTAGGGTTAGACTTAGGTTTAGGGGTTAATAACTTTATTATAGTAGCGGCGACACTGGGGTCGGAAGATTAGGGGTTAATAATTGTAGGTAGGTGGCGGCGACGTTGGGGGGGGCAGATTAGGGGTTAATAACATTTAACTAGTGTTTGCGAGGCGGGAGTGTGGTGGTTTAGGGGTTAATACATTTATTAAAGTGGCGGCGATGTCCGGTTGGCAGATTAGGGGTTAATAATTGTAGGTAGGTGGCGGCGATGTTGGGCGGCAGATTAGGGGGTTAATAAATATAATGTAGGTGTTGGCGATGTTAGGGGCAGCAGATTAGGGGTTCATAGGTATAATGTAGGTGGCGACAATGTCCGGTCGGCAGATTAGGTGTTAAATTTTTTTATTATAGTGTTTGCGATGTGGGGGGGCCTCGGTTTAGGGGTTAATAGGTAGTTTATGGGTGTTAGTGTACTTTTTAGCACTTTAGTTAAGAGCTTTATGTTCCAGCTTTAGCCCATAAAACTCTTAACTACTGACTTTTAAATGCGGTAGGAGTCTGGACAGGAGAGGGTCTACCGCTCACTTCTTCCAAGTCTCGTAATACCAGCGTTAGGCAAATCCCATTAAAAAGATAGGATACGCAATTGACGTAAGGGGATTTGCGGTAGCCTCGAGTCGTGGAATAAAAGTGAGCGGTACACCTGTACCTGCCAGACTCATAATACCACCGGGCGTTAAAAAGCAGCGTTGGGACCTCTCAGCGCTGCTTTTTAAGGCTAACGCCAAACTCGTGATCTAGGCAAAAGTGTTTTAATAGATTAGAACATTATCATTGTTTCTTAATGTCCCTTTTAAATAAGTTAAGCTCAGGTGTTGTTCTCACGTCTCTCTTGTGTTCCACTTCACAGACCGACGGGTTCCGATATCCCAGACCACCATCTGTGCCGCCTTCTCCGGCAGTTTCTCAGCCATCTAGTCCTCATGAAAGTGAAGATGAAGATGAAGAAGATGGTGATGAAGAAAGGTATGATGAGGATGAAGAAGCAGAAAAAGATCGTCAGAACATCAAATCCGCATTTGCTTTTGGGCCAGTGTCTAAGGGAAAGAAGATAAAACATGGCGAATATAGAAACTGAAGTGGCAGATGGTGCCCGCCAGATCTAATTAGCTCATGTTGCTGTCTCAGTAGCTTAGACATGATTAGTATGGAGAGGAACTTGTACAACCTAGTAAAGAACCCGTTCTCAGGGTATAAAAGGCACTTATGTGACACATATGGATCATAAAATAGCGTTGGACTCAAAATGTAATAAACTTTAAATGTTGCAATAAAGGGACTGTAAACCATGTAATTTAAGTACTAACAATGTATCATTTATATTATCTTATTGTAATTATTCATAGTATGCAGAGCAAAAGCGCAGTGGAAGTGGTTAAAATCTTTATTTTATTTCACCTAAAATCGCCTTTTCTGTCCGCCTATGAATAATAACTTTTTTTTCTATACTTACCGTCATTGCCCCTGCAGCCAACAGCCGATTGAACATCCTTCTTCTTCTATTTTAAAAGTGCGCGTTCCCTCTTCACGTACGCATGCGCACTGCAATCAGGCTTCATCCTTATACACAGAATCGCAATGCTTCGTCGTTCTGTGTTTCTGATAGAGTGGTGAGTCACTCCTACAGACGAACGAGCAAGTGAAATACTTATGATCCATAATTTTCTATGTTTTGGACAATCATATTTATTTCTAAGCAATATATTTTTAACCCTCAATCATCTTTGCAGAACAAATCTAAATCTAATGTACCACATAGAGCATAATTCCTTTTATTTTTACATACATACTTTAGATAGATATATATATTGGGTTTTAAAAATTAAACTTACCAATTACAATATTAAATTTCTTTTTGCTCGTTATAGTCTAGGGTTGGTAACAGATTTGAACTCGTTATACACTATACTCGGTAACAGATTGGCATATAGGCAATAAATCGCACTGTGATTTGCATCGCGATCCACTGCTTATATTGTGAAGCAGAGTAGTGGTAATGTGCATGCGTAGAGCAGGTCTAAATGCGCGCTCCGGATAATAAAATGGGCGTTTATAATCTAAAGTGTAAAGTAACGGCCCTGCAGCACTGTCTATGAAAAAAATTACTCAGGCTGCATGGGCGGATAGAGGGGAAAAAAAACAGTGATTGTATAAAATAATTTTTAATCACTTCCGTAGCGCTTAGACTCTGCACAATAGAATCTTTATATTACACATCAAATTGTTAACATAATTATTGTGTTTGCAGTGTTATGATTTACAGTCACTTTAAGGAAAATAAAACAACATTGCAATATACAATTATTCATGTCGCCTGCTTTAAAGAGGCTGGAGAACATACTATTAACATGCTACACAGTGAGTGCTTGATCAGTGTAGGAGCAGAGTTATATTACCTTATTGCTCACAGCAAAGAAGATAGGAAAACAAAACACTCAACAGGTTTTTATTTTCCAGGGCAGCATAAAATGCAAATATTGCCAACAAAGGCCTCGCTTCCATTGAGTCGTTAAAAATGGAGCCGTAAGCTACTGAAGCGGCCGACAGCTAAAAGTAATTTACGGCTCCATTTTATTACCAGGTTTCCATTTAAATATTTTGCGGATAGCGTGCAGTCGCTCTTTTCGTGTAGCTGTAAGTTGACGTTGTGTTAACGCTTCCATCTGATGTCGGATTTCTTGAAAATCAATTAGTTGCTAAGGTAACCCGACCTTACGCTATAGAATTTATGTTTAACGTCCGTGCTCCTTACCGGTGATCACCTCTCAAGAAAAATAAAGATACACTAATCCATATTTTTAATAATCAAATACTATTTTTTAATATAATTATATTTACCACTTCATAAATATAAGTAATATGTATTGCTGCCCTAGGCATAGATCTAGTTTGCATTCTGTAGATATGTTCTTGCATATATTATTATATTTAAATATATACTGATATTTCTATTAGAATATAAGTTCAACTATTTCTATACATGAGACAACAATAAATATTACTTATAACAATTTATTTCTACATTAAAACACTTGCATTATTTGCAAGTTTTATAATTTCAATAGAAAATAGGTCTCAAAAAGCACAATTTTCCTCTTTTACACCTAGTTGAGCTGGATGTAATATTTCTCAATGTATCGACAGCCTCCGACAGTATATTAACGGTTTGCGCTTTCATTGGATACCTGGTATAATTTATCGATTAACGGCTTCTATTACTTTCTATGGGACGCAAAGATTTTTTCCGCAGCCGGAGTCCAGCTGCCGATATTGAGGTATAACGCGCCATTGGAAACAGTCGATAAACGATATTGCTTTCAATCGCATATTTAACGGTTTGTGAGTGCACGCAAACTGAATTACGACTCAATGGAAGTGAGGCCAAAATGACCGTTTTAAATAGCATTATTTATATTGCAGATGTTTTCAATACAGTACTTGCTTGCTGATATATACCGCGCTAATATCAAATAAAATATATCACATTTATGTGGCATAAGAAGACCATAATGATACTAAGTAGAGGACTGGAGGGTTACAACACCTCTC
The DNA here is from genome assembly GCF_027579735.1 of Bombina bombina. Taxonomy (NCBI): domain Eukaryota; kingdom Metazoa; phylum Chordata; class Amphibia; order Anura; family Bombinatoridae; genus Bombina; species Bombina bombina. The sequence goes on from NC_069504.1 coordinate 1,148,946,694, forward strand.
CTAGTACAAATCTCTGCAGTTGAAAGCTAGTGACTATGGAAGGCAAAAGGTTAATTTTACTGTGACGTTCCCTTTTTGAAGTTGTAATGAGATCCAGAAGTGGGATCTTTTTAGATGTTGAACCTTTGTCACTGGTCATGAATGTTAACAGGTGCGATGTATATTCATTTTACTGGAATTAATGGTGTTATTGTGTATTTGCAAGCTATATGAAAATTATAGCAAAGTTTGTATAACGCTACCAAGTGGATGAAATACTTTTTAAGCGTCGGAATGGTGTATACCAGGATACATATAGTAGAACACAGGTGAGATAAGTGCAGTTTAGCAATATATAACAAACACTTGACACGGCGGTCTCGTCAAATACTTCACCCGCACATCTGCATTTACCTTAGCCCTTCTTTACCTTTCCGTGAAGGCGGAAGTCTTCTACTTCTCTCGGCTAGGCTCACCTCTGTGTAGACGAAAGGGTAGCCACGCTATAGAGCGCGACCATCACTCTCTCTCCAACTCCGGTTCAGCTGCAAGCGTGTGCGGGACTTACCGATCGGATGTGACGTCAGCAATTCCTCCTCATTCTCACCGGTCTGTATCCATTCAATGCCTCTGAATAGGCCAATGCTCCTCTATGTGCCGATGTGGTCTGGGACTTAAAGAAGAGAGTTCCTCTACTCCCAGAAAAAGTATCAAGAAAAAATGTGGCAAAGTCCCAGTTGTAGATAAATAAAAACAGAATTTTATTAGAATCGGGTTAAAACATGAAAAAATGTTGTTGTAAAAGCATAGAAAGGTCTAACGCGTTTCGGCTAGCTCTTGCCGTAATCATAGACCATGTCTAATGTATGTTTTACAGAGGCTTAAATAGGTGTCGAATTTACATGTTAACCCAAATCAGCTGAATACTTAACGCTATCTAGCAATGTGGAAAACTGCTATCTATAGTGAACTGCTCACAATATATAAGATACAATCTCTCTTTATCTAATCTATTAACTCCGCATATATGTCAGTGAATATGTTACATATAGGTATACATAAATATATTTAACTCTCATATAATCAACAACGTTTATATTTTATGAGGATATATAATAAAGTATTAGACCTTAATTTGTTATACATATAGTTAATCAGATGAACATTGTATTGTATCATAATTTATTAGTATTCTTTTTAAAGTAAATGCACTTTAGTAAATTTAGTCTCGAAAAATGGGCTTAAAGATGAGAGAACCTATGTCATTATAGATATATGTATATAAGAAAAGAGGAGAGAGAAAAACACAACCCCCATTATGTGCTCTTTCATCTCTCCATAGGGAAAGCTTTTGACAGTATTTAGGGGTATTGAAACTTGGATATAAGTTGATTTATTTAAATCTTAACATACATATTCACCTATATGGACTTTTAAAAGGTTCATAATTTGTTATGTATAATTGATACACTGTTTTTTATTATTTATATTTTTTGTGTGTATACTAGAGGTTTAGGCCAAACAAAACATGGGCAGTAATCAGTGACACAGGAAACCATATAGCATATGCTGATATGTAGGTATACAAACTGGATACTTATAGTGAACTTTATTATTCAAACTAAATTTATATACACCAGTAACTTTTATAGATCTAGATGAATGTACACACTTCATAAAGCTTTTTATATAGTTTAGATAGCTATTCCCAAAAGTTAACCAAATCGAATTCTGAATTAAAACCATTTGGAATTTGGGTTTTTAGTCTAAAGATCCAATAGACTTCCTGTCTACCCAATGTTTGTGACCTATCTCCTCCTCTAGGTGGAGTTTTAATTGCTTCTATTACATTCCAACTAAAGGAATGGACTGACTGGTTATGAACCTCAATAAAATGTCGACTTATCTCAGAACAAGGGATTTTATTTCTAATGTCTCCCAGATGTTCTCTGATACGTGTCCTTATATCACGTGTAGTGAGTCCTACGTATTGACCCTTGCATGAGTTACATTCAGCCAAATATATCACATAATTTGAGCTACAATTGTGACAGCCATGTATCTGAGAGGTTTCTCCTGTTGTATAGGATCTAAATGTGCTAGTGACATTATGATAGTCGCATGCTTTACAGCGGGCGCTACCACATCTATAGCTGCCATTGTGTCTTAGCCATGAACTTTCATTAGTTTGTATCTGTGTATTCTTTAGAACACTAGGTGAGAGTGAATTAGCAAGTGTATCATTTTTCTTGTAGACAAATTTACATCCGTCACCAATTACTTCTTTTAGTATTTCATCCCCATATAAAATTGGGAGATATTTCTTTACGATATTACATATATCATTGTATTGATTCGAATACTTAGTGACGAATGCAGGTCTATTATCTATTTTGTCCTTCCTTTTAGGGGATAGTAAATCCTCTCTGTTATATCGGTCAACTTCTTTTTTAATCTTTATAACCTCATTTTTAGAGTAACCTCTAGCTATTAGCCTATGAGCCAACTCTTCACTTTCTTTGATGTAATCATTATTAAGTGAACAATTACGTTTCACTCTCATCATCTGTCCTTTAATAATGCCTTTAAAGACATGTTTTGGATGTCCGCTGGTAGCATAGAGCAGTGCATTACCTGCTATGGGTTTACGGTAGAGTGCTGTGTTTACAGAGTTGGATTTAGAATTCCCATACAGTGTAATGTCTAAGAAATTTATTTCTGTTTTGTTCCATTCTTTAGTGAAGCTTAATCCCATTTTATTATTATTTAGATGTTGAATGAATTTATCAGCTGTTATTTCATCTGCCTCCCAAACTATTATAAGGTCATCAATGAACCTATTATATTGAATTATATGTTTGCGGAAGGGATTTGTATCTCCATAAATATAGATTTCTTCGAACCAACCCATCACGAGATTTGCGTATGAGGGCGCAAATTTCGCCCCCATCGCCGTCCCTTGTTTTTGTATGAAATGGTCATTTCCAAAAGTAAAACTATTATGTTCAAGCAGAAACCTAATAATTTTAAGTACATAGTTTTTAAAATCTACATTTAAATTACCATCTTTGTCTAGATAGAACTCTATGGCTAGTAAGCCTATAGAGTGTGGTATTGAGGTATATAATGATGTGGCATCTACTGTAAGCCAGCTATAATTTTCCTTCCAAGTATAGTTCTTAAAAATGTTGAGTATATGGGTAGTGTCTTTTACATAACTATTTAATTTAAGGACGTATGGCTGCAGTATATCATCGACCCATTCGGACAAATGTTCAAGCAGGGAGCCATTGCCCGACACGATTGGTCTCCCTTTGATATTTTCAAGCCCTTTATGAGTTTTTGGTAGATGATAAAACGCAGCAGTCCTAGGATGTTCAACATATAAATATTCAAATGTGGATTGATCTATAAAACCATTTCTTCTACCTTCACTCAAAATCTTAAACAGACGTCTCTGAAAGTCTATACGAGGATTATGACTAACTTTCTCATAGACATTGGTGTCATCCAACTGTCTGTGAGCTTCAGCTATATACCAGGTTTTATCACAAACCACTATGCTGCTGCCTTTGTCAGCCCGTTTTATCACGATACTTTCATTTTTCTCCAGGGCTACCAATGCTTCTCTTTCTTTTTTTGTTAAGTTGCTTATATTATTCGCTTTCCCTGTTTTTTGCTGATGTAAAGTAGTCAGATCCTCCACAACTCTTTTCTGAAATAATTCAAGAGGTTTACCTCTGGACTGTAAAGGATAAAAATTGGATTTACATTTAAAACCCACATGTTTATCCTTACTTTCCTCCTCTATTGAGGTTAGATTCCCTTCAGATATTAACTGTTCTAGATCATTGCGTGTGCAAAGGTCCTGAAAAGTTAAATCATTTGTCCTGTCACTTATTCTAGTGTCATTCTCAGTCATAGTCTTTCGTTCTGTAACATTATTTTCTTTATTTTCTTTAAGAAAATGTTTCTTTAGTGTAAGCGATCTAACAAATTTATTAGTATCCAAAATAGTCTGAAAAAGAATAAAATCCCTAGATGGACAAAAATTAAGTCCATAACTAAGGACTTTACATTCAGTCTCACTCAGACTATAACTAGATATATTAATTACCGTGTTTAGACATATTTCCGATTGCTTTTGTTTTTGTTTTTGTTTTCTCTTGTGGGGTACCTTTCCTGTTTTTTCTTCTCCACTAAATCTTGTTTTATTTGTGTTGTGAGTGTTCCCCCTCCTTTGGGTATGCCTGAGTCCTCCCGAAAAACCTCTGTGGATCTTTTATCCACCTTAGCCCTTCTTTACCTTTCCATGAAGGCGGAAGTCTTCTACTTCTCTCGGCTAGGCTCACCTCTGTGTAGACGAAAGGGTAGCCACGCTATAGAGCGCGACCATCACTCTCTCTCCAACTCTGGTTCAGCTGCAAGCGTGTGCGGGACTTACCGATCGGACGTGACGTCAGCAATTCCTCCTCATTCTCACCGGTCTGTATCCAATCAATGCCTCTGAATAGGCCAATGCTCCTCTATGTGCCGATGTGGTCTGGGACTTAAAGAAGAGAGTTCCTCTACTCCCAGAAAAAGTATCAAGAAAAAATGTGGCAAAGTCCCAGTTGTAGATAAATAAAAACAGAATTTTATTAGAATCAGGTTAAAACATGAAAAAATGTTGTTGTAAAAGCATAGAAAGGTCTAACGCGTTTCTGCTAGCTCTTGCCGTAATCATAGACCATGTCTAATGTATGTTTTACAGAGGCTTAAATAGGTGTCGAATGGAGGAAAAAAGTAAAAAGTAAGATTTAATACAGACAACTGCAATTTCACAGATGAAGAGGGTTCTGCCTCAGGGACAGACTTTTCAAATTCAGAGGGTAATTCAGCATCTGATTGGGATAACACACCAATTGAGTTAAGCACTAATCTAGAAGTAACAACAGATATTAATACTCATTTAAATGAAAATATTCAAGCAGGGGGCACAACGTTGTGTACCAATGAACAAGGAGCAAAACCAAAAGATAAAAGATCCACAGAGGTTTTTCGGGAGGACTCAGGCATACCCAAAGGAGGGGGAACACTCACAACACAAATAAAACAAGATTTAGTGGAGAAGAAAAAACAGGAAAGGTACCCCACAAGAGAAAACAAAAACAAAAACAAAAGCAATCGGAAATATGTGTAAACACGGTAATTAATATATCTAGTTATAGTCTGAGTGAGACTGAATGTAAAGTCCTCAGTTATGGACTTAATTTTTGTCCATCTAGGGATTTTATTCTTTTTCAGACTATTTTGGATACTAATAAATTTGTTAGATCGCTTACACTAAAGAAACATTTTCTTAAAGAAAATAAAGAAAATAATGTTACAGAACGAAATACTATGACTGAGAATGACACTAGAATAAGTGACAGGACAAATGATTTAACTTTTCAGGACCTTTGCACACGCAATGATCTAGAACAGTTAATATCTGAAGGGAATCTAACCTCAATAGAGGAGGAAAGTAAGGATAAACATGTGGGTTTTAAATGTAAATCCAATTTTTATCCTTTACAGTCCAGAGGTAAACCTCTTGAATTATTTCAGAAAAGAGTTGTGGAGGATCTGACTACTTTACATCAGCAAAAAACAGGGAAAGCGAATAATATAAGCAACTTAACAAAAAAAGAAAGAGAAGCATAGGTAGCCCTAGAGAAAAATGAAAGTATCGTGATAAAACGGGCTGACAAAGGCAGCAGCATAGTGGTTTGTGATAAAACCTGGTATATAGCTGAAGCTCACAGACAGTTGGATGACACCAATGTCTATGAGAAAGTTAGTCATAATCCTCGAATAGACTTTCAGAGACGTCTGTTTAAGATTTTGAGTGAAGGTAGAAGAAATAGTTTTATAGATCAATCCACATTTGAATATTTATATGTTGAACATCCTAGGACTGCTGCGTTTTATCATCTACCAAAAACTCATAAAGGGCTTGAAAATATCAAAGGGAGACCAATCGTGTCGGGCAATGGCTCCCTGCTTGAACATTTGTCGAATGGGTCGATGATATACTGCAGCCATACGTCCTTAAATGAAATAGATATGTAAAAGACACTACCCATATACTCAACATTTTTAAGAACTATAGTTGGAAGGAAAATTATAGCTGGTTTACAGTAGATGCCACATCGTTATATATTCCTCAATACCACACTCTATAGGCTTACTAGCCATAGAGTTCTATCTAGACAAAGATGGTAATTTAAATGTAGATTTTAAAAACTATGTACTTAAAATTATTAGGTTTCTGCTTGAACATAATAGTTTTACTTTTGGAAATGACCATTTCATACAAAAACAAGGGACGGCGATGGGGGCGAAATTTGCGCCCTCATACGCAAATCTCGTGATGGGTTGGTTCGAAGAAATCTATATTTATGGAGATACAAATCCCTTCCACAAACATATAATTCAATATAATAGGTTCATTGATGACCTTATAATAGTTTGGGAGGCAGATGAAATAACAGCTGATAAATTCATTCAACATCTAAATAATAATAAAATGGGATTAAGCTTCACTAAAGAATGGAACAAAACAGAAATAAATTTCTTAGTAATGCACTGCTCTATGCTACCAGCGGACATCCAAAACATGTCTTTAAAGGCATTATTAAAGGACAGATGATGAGAGTGAAACGTAATTGTTCACTTAATAATGATTACATCAAAGAAAGTGAAGAGTTGGCTCATAGGCTAATAGCTAGAGGTTACTCTAAAAATGAGGTTATAAAGATTAAAAAAGAAGTTGACCGATATAACAGAGAGGATTTACTATCCCCTAAAAGGAAGGACAAAATAGATAATAGACCTGCATTCGTCACTAAGTATTCGAATCAATACAATGATATATGTAATATCGTAAAGAAATATCTCCCAATTTTATATGGGGATGAAATACTAAAAGAAGTAATTGGTGACGGATGTAAATTTGTCTACAAGAAAAATGATACACTTGCTAATTCACTCTCACCTAGTGTTCTAAAGAATACACAGATACAAACTAATGAAAGTTCATGGCTAAGACACAATGGCAGCTATAGATGTGGTAGCGCCCGCTGTAAAGCATGCGACTATCATAATGTCACTAGCACATTTAGATCCTATACAACAGGAGAAACCTTTCAGATACATGGCTGTCACAATTGTAGCTCAAATTATGTGATATATTTGGCTGAATGTAACTCATGCAAGGGTCAATACGTAGGACTCACTACACGTGATATAAGGACACGTATCAGAGAACATCTGGGAGACATTAGAAATAAAATCCCTTGTTCTGAGTTAAGTCGACATTTTATTGAGGTTCATAACCAGTCAGTCCATTCCTTTAGTTGGAATGTAATAGAAGCAATTAAAACTCCACCTAGAGGAGGAGATAGGTCACAAACATTGGGTAGACAGGAAGTCTATTGGATCTTTAGACTAAAAACCCAAATTCCAAATGGTTTTAATTCAGAATTCGATTTGGTTAACTTTTGGGAATAGCTATCTAAACTATATAAAAAGCTTTATGAAGTGTGTACATTCATCTAGATCTATAAAAGTTACTGGTGTATATAAATTTAGTTTGAATAAGAAAGTTCACTATAAGTATCCAGTTTGTATACCTACATATCAGCATATGCTATATGGTTTCCTGTGTCACTGATTACTGCCCATGTTTTGTTTGGCCTAAACCTCTAGTATACACACAAAAAATATAAATAATAAAAAACAGTGTATCAATTATACATAACAAATTATGAACCTTTTAAAAGTCCATATAGGTGAATATGTATGTTAAGATTTAAATAAATCAACTTATATCCAAGTTTCAATACCCCTAAATACTGTCAAAAGCTTTCCCTATGGAAGAGCACATAATGGGGGTTGTGTTTTTCTCTCTCCTCTTTTCTTATATACATATATCTATAATGACATAGGTTCTCTCATCTTTAAGCCCATTTTTCGAGACTAAATTTACTAAAGTGCATTTACTTTAAAAAGAATACTAATAAATTATGATACAATACAATGTTCATCTGATTAACTATATGTATAACAAATTAAGGTCTAATACTTTATTATATATCCTCATAAAATATAAACGTTGTTGATTATATGAGAGTTAAATATATTTATGTATACCTATATGTAACATATTCACTGACATATATGCGGAGTTAATAGATTAGATAAAGAGAGATTGTATCTTATATATTGTGAGAAGTTCACTATAGATAGCAGTTTTCCACATTGCTAGATAGGGTTAAGTATTCAGCTGATTTGGGTTAACATGTAAATTCGACACCTATTTAAGCCTCTGTAAAACATACATTAGACATGGTCTATGATTACGGCAAGAGCTAGCCGAAACGCGTTAGACCTTTCTATGCTTTTACAACAACATTTTTTCATGTTTTAACCCGATTCTAATAAAATTCTGTTTTTATTTATCTACAACTGGGACTTTGCCACATTTTTTCTTGCAAGCTATATGCCCTCTTGGGAGCATGAATTTATAGAGATATAGAGGTCAATTTATCAAAGTGCCAGCAGATGATACAATGTAGCTTATCATGTCCGCCGCACATCGATAAATGCTGACAGCATATGCTGTCGGTATTTATCATTACACCAGCAGCTCTTGTGAACTACTTGTGCAATGCCGCCCCCTGCAGATTCGCGGCCAATCGGCCGCTAGTAGGGGGTGTCAATTAGCCCGAACGTATAGGATCGGACGGATTGAAGACCGCAGCCTCAGAGGCAGCGGACCAGTTATGCAGCAGCGGTCTTTAGACCGCTGCTTCATAACTGCTGTTTCCATTCGGAGCTTGATAATTCGGCCACATAAAGTGAGAAACACTTATGGCTAGATTACAAGTGCTGCAATATCATTTGCACAAGAGCGATATCGTTTTTTTTGTGTCCGTTTGTGCGCAAGTTAAATTCTGCCCGTATTACAAGTTGAAAGTAAATGCGAATGCTCAATCACAATTTACGCTAGAATAATTATCGAGACTTCAGAAATCCATTAAAGTCTATGGGAAATACGATCCTGCATTCACAACTTTGCAAAGTCCTTTTTTCTGTGCAAGGATGTGACCGCCAGAGCGCAAATGTTTTACTTGTTACCTGTAATACGTGCGCAACTGGGCATGCAATGGTTAAAAAAGAAGTTGAGCACTGATAAAGCACTCACTGGAATGCAAATGTGTGCTCTCCTCAAAATCTTGCACTCAAAGGGATATTGTGCTAAAAAAGTTGGTTTATTAAGCACAGGAATATGAATAATAATACATTAAAAAACATTACATTTTAAAACATTCTCTTTTAAATTAAACAGAGAACATATTTTCATATCATGTCCAATTAACGAACTAACATCTGTAGCCAAAATCATTTTTTCCTTAACTGGTCGGATAAAAACACAGATGCTGCTATATAAAAAGGAGACTTGCAGATTAGAGTGTTTATTGTGTGTGCCCCGCCCCCTAGGTTCCTATACAACAGCATTAAGATATAATTAGACTCTGCAAATGCCGTGCTACAACTGTTTATTGCTGAGTGTAGAAATTGTATTTGTCTTGTTACTTTATAAACGCTCCTGAATTAACTACTGTATTATTTGTCTTGTGTTCTTGGTTCAAAGATCAAAACAATGGCCCAGATTACGAGTTTTGAGTTAGAGGCTGTGCTGTGCTAACAAGCAGTTTTCTCTCACCGCTCTACAGTGCTGGTATTATGAGTTTTCAGACACCCGTCGTTAAAAGACAAGAAGTGAGCGTTGAGCAAAATTTTGCTCAGTACCGCAATCCAATACTAGCGCTGCTTAAGTCAGCGGTGAGCTGGTGTAACAGCACTATTACCTGTCATGTAGTGCTACAGATACTACCTAGGTATCTCTATAACACAATATTATATATTAGCAAGAGCATTAGATAACAGCACTATTACTTGTCATGTAGTGCTACAGATACTACCTAGGTATCTCTTTAACACACAATATTATACATTAGCAAGAGCACTAGATAACAGCACTATTACCTGTCATGTAGTGCTACAGATGCTACCTAGGTATCTCTATAACACAATATTATACATTAGCAAGAGCACTAGATAACAGCACTATTACCTGTCATGTAGAGCTACAGATACTACCTAGGTATCTCTATAACACAATATTATACATTAGCAAGAGCATTAGATAACAGCACTATTACCTGTCATGTAGTGCTACAGATACTACCTAGGTATCTCTATAACACACACTAGTATACATTAGCAAGAGCACTAGATAGCAGCACTATTACCTGTCATGTAGTGCTACAGATACTACCTAGGTATCTCTATAACACACAATATTATACATTAGCAAGAGCACTAGATAACAGCACTATTACCTGTCATGTAGTGCTACAGATACTACCTAGTTATTTCTATAACACAATATTATATATTAGCAAGAGCATTAGATAACAGCACTATTACTTGTCATGTAGTGTTACAGATGCTACCTAGGTATCTCTATAACACAATATTATACATTAGCAAGAGCACTAGATAACAGCACTATTACCTGTCATGTAGAGCTACAGATACTACCTAGGTATCTCTATAACACAATATTATACATTAGCAAGAGCATTAGATAACAGCACTATTACCTGTCATGTAGTGCTACAGATACTACCTAGTTATTTCTATAACACAATATTATATATTAGCAAGAGCACTAGATAACAGCACTATTACCTGTCATGTAGTGCTACAGATACTACCTAGGTATCTCTATAACACACAATATTATACATTAGCAAGAGCATTAGATAACAGCACTATTACCTGTCATGTAGTGTTACAGATACTACCTAGGTATCTCTATAACACACAATATTATACATTAGCAAGAGCACTAGATAACAGCACTATTACTTGTCATGTAGTGCTACAGATGCTACCTAGGTATCTCTATAACACACAATATTATACATTAGCAAGAGCACTAGATAACAGCACTATTACCTGTCATGTAGTGCTACAGATACTACCTAGGTATCTCTATAACACAATATTATACATTAGCAAGAGCATTAGATAACAGCACTATTACCTGTCATGTAGTGCTACAGATACTACCTAGGTATCTCTATAACACACAATATTATACATTAGCAAGAGCATTAGATAACAGCACTATTACCTGTCATGTAGTGCTACAGATACTACCTAGGTATCTCTATAACACACAATATTATACATTAGCAAGAGCATTAGATAACAGCACTATTACCTGTCATGTAGTGCTACAGATGCTACCTAGGTATCTCTATAACACACAATATTATACATTAGCAAGAGCACTAGATAAAAACACTATTACCTGTCATGTAGTGCTACAGATGCTAACTAGGTATCTCTATAACACACAATATTATACATTAGCAAGAGCACTAGATAACAGCACTATTACCTGTCATGTAGTGCTACAGATACTACCTAGTTATTTCTATAACACAATATTATACATTAGCAAGAGCACTAGATAACAGCACTATTACCTGTCATGTAGTGCTACAGATACTACCTAGGTATCTCTATAACACAATATTATACATTAGCAAGAGCACAAGATAACAGCACTATTGCCTGTCATGTGCTGCTACTGATACTACCTAGGTATCTCTATAACACATAATATTATACATTAGCAAGATCACTAGCTAACAGCACTATTACCTGTCATGTAGTGCTACAGATACTACCTAGTTATCTCTATAACACACAATATTATACATTAGCAAGAGCATTAGATAACAGCACTATTACCTGTCATGTAGTGCTACAGATGCTACCTAGGTATCTCTATAACACACTATTATACATTAGCAGGAACACTAGATAACAGCACTATTACCTGTCATGTAGTGCTACAGATACTACCTAGGTATCTCTATAACACATATTATACATTAGCAAGAGCACTAGATGACAGCACTATTACCTGTCATGTAGTGCTACAGATACTACCTAGGTATCTCTATAACACATATTATACATTAGCAAGAGCACTAGATAACAGCACTATTACCTGTCATGTAGTGCTACAGATACTACCTAGGTATCTCTATAACACAATATTATACATTAGCAAGAGCACTAGATAACATCACTATTACCTGTCATGTAGGGCTACAGATACTACCTAGGTATCTCTATAACACAATATTATACATTAGCAAGGGCACTAGATAACAGCACTATTACCTGTCATGTTATACTACAGATACTACCTAGGTATCTCTATAACACAATATTATATATTAGCAAGAGCACTAGATAGCAGCACTATTACCTGTCATGTAGTGCTACAGATGCTACCTAGGTATCTCTATAACACACAATATTATACATTAGCAAGAGCACTAGATAACAGCACTATTACCTGTCATGTAGTGCTACAGATGCTACCTAGGTATCTCTATAACACACAATATTATACAGTAGCAAGAGCACTAGATAACAGCACTATTACCTGTCATGTAGTGCTACAGATACTACCTAGATATCTCTATAACACACAATATTATACATTAGCAAGAGCACTAGATAACAGCTCTATTACCTGTCATGTAGTGCTAAAGGTACTACTTAGGTATCTCTATAACACACAATATTATACATTAGCAAGAGCACTAGATAGCAGCACTATTACATGTCATGTAGTGCTAAAGGTACTACCTAGGGATCTCTATAACACACAATATTATACATTAGCAAGAGCACTAAATAGCAGCTCTATTACCTGTCATGTAGGGCTACAGATACTACCCAGGTATCCCTATAACACAATATTATACATTAGCAAGAGCTCGAGATAACAGCACTATTACCTGTCATGTAGTGCTACAGATACTACCTAGGTATCTCTATAACACAATATTATACATTAGCAAGAGCACTAGATAACAGCACTATTACCAGTCATGTAGCGCTACAGATACTACCTAGGTATCTCTATAACACAATTTTATACATTAGCAAGAGCACTAGATAGCAGAACTATTACCTGTCATGTAGTGCTACAGATACTACCTAGGTATCTCTATAACACACAATATTATACATTAGCAAGAGCATTAGATAACAGCACTATTACCTGTCATGTAGTGCTACAGATACTACCTAGGTATCTCTATAACACACAACATTATACATTAGCAAGAGCACTAGATAACAACACTATTACCTGTCATGTAGTGCTACAGATACTACCTAGGTACCTCTATAACACACAATATTATACATTAGCAAGAGCACTAGATAACAGCACTATTACCTGTTATGTAGTGCTACAGATACTACCTAGGTATCTCTATAACACAATATTATACATTAGCAAGAGCACTAGATAACCGCACTATTACCTGTCATGTAGGGCTACAGATACTACCTAGGTATCTCTATAACACAATATTATACATTAGTAAGGGCACTAGATAACAGCACTATTACCTGTCATGTTATACTACAGATACTTCCTAGGTATCTCTATAACACAATATTATATATTAGCAAGAGCACTAGATAGCATCACTATTACCTGTCATGTAGTGCTACAGATGCTACCTAGGTATCGCTATAACACACAATATTATACATTAGCAAGAGCACTAGATAACAGCACTATTACCTGTCATGTAGTGCTACAGATGCTACCTAGGTATCTCTATAACACACAATATTATACATTAGCAAGAGCACTAGATAACAGCACTATTACCTGTCATGTAGTGCTACAGATGCTACCTAGGTATCTCTATAACACAATATTATATATTAGCAAGAGAACTAGATAACAGCACTATTACCTGTCATGTAGTGCTACAGATGGTACCTAGGTATCTCTATAACACACAATATTATACATTAGCAAGAGCACTAGATAACAGCACTATTACCTGTCATGTAGTGCTACAGATGCTACCTAGGTATCTCTATAACACAATATTATATATTAGCAAGAGAACTAGATAACAGCACTATTACCTGTCATGTAGTGCTACAGATGGTACCTAGGTATCTCTATAACACACAATATTATACATTAGCAAGAGCACTAGATAACAGCACTATTACCTGTCATGTAGTGCTAAAGGTACTACTTAGGTATCTCTATAACACACAATATTATACATTAGCAAGAGTACTAGATAGCAGCACTATTACATGTCATGTAGTGCTAAAGGTACTAACTAGGTATCTCTATAACACACAATATTATACATTAGCAAGAGCACTAAATAGCAGCTCTATTACCTGTCATGTAGGGCTACAGATACTACCCAGGTATCCCTATAACACAATATTATACATTAGCAAGAGCTCGAGATAACAGCACTATTACCTGTCATGTAGTGCTACAGATACTACCTAGGTATCTCTATAACACAATATTATACATTAGCAAGAGCACTAGATAACAGCACTATTACCAGTCATGTAGCGCTACAGATACTACCTAGGTATCTCTATAACACAATATTATACATTAGCAAGAGCACTAGATAGCAGAACTATTACCTGTCATGTAGTGCTACAGATACTACCTAGGTATCTCTATAACACACAATATTATACATTAGCAAGAGCATTAGATAACAGCACTATTACCTGTCATGTAGTGCTACAGATACTACCTAGGTATCTCTATAACACACAACATTATACATTAGCAAGAGCACTAGATAGCAGAACTATTACCTGTCATGTAGTGCTACAGATACTACCTAGGTATCTCTATAACATAATATTATACATTAGCAAGAGCACTAGATAACAGCACTATTACCTGTCATGTAGTGCTACAGATGCTACCTATGTATCTCTATAACACACAACATTATACATTAGCAAGAGCACTAGATAACAACACTATTACCTGTCATGTAGTGCTACAGATACTACCTAGGTACCTCTATAACACACAATATTATACATTAGCAAGAGCACTAGATAAAAACACTATTACCTGTCATGTAGTGCTACAGATACTACCTAGGTATCTCTATAACACACAACATTATACATTAGCAAGAGCACTAGATAACAACACTATTACCTGTCATGTAGTGCTACAGATACTACCTAGGTACCTCTATAACACACAATATTATACATTAGCAAGAGCACTAGATAACAGCACTATTACCTGTCATGTAGTGCTACAGATACTACATAGGTATCTCTATAACACACAATATTATACATTAGCAAGAGCACTAGATTACAGCACTATTACCTGTCATGTAGTGCTATAGATACTACCTAGGTATCTCTATAACACAATATTATACATTAGCAAGAGCACTAGATAACAACACTATTACCTGTTATGTAGTGCTACAGATACTATCTAGGTATCTCTATAACACGCAATATTATACATTAGCAAGAGCACTAGATAACAGCACTATTACCTGTCATGTAGTGCTACAGATACAACCTAGGTATCTCTATAACACACAATATTATACATTAGCAAGAGCACTAGATAACAGCACTATTACATGTCATGTAGTGCTACAGATACTACATAGGTATCTCTATAACACACAATATTATACATTAGCAAGAGCACTAGATAACAGCACTATTACCTGTCATGTAGTGCTACAGATGCTACCTAGGTATCTCTATAACACAATATTATACATTAGCAAGAGCACTAGATAACAGCACTATTACCTGTCATGTAGTGCTACAGATGCTACCTAGGTATCTCTATAACACAATATTATACATTAGCAAGAGCACTAGATAACAGCACTATTACCTGTCATGTAGTGCTACAGATACTACCTAGGTATCTATATAACACATAATATTATACATTAGCAAGAGCACTAGCTAACAGCACTATTACCTGTCATGTTGTGCTAAAGATACTACCTAGGTATCTCTATAACATACAATATTATACATTAGCAAGAGTACTAGATAACAGCACTATTACCTGTCATGTAGTGCTACAGATACTACCTAGGTATCTCTATAACATACAATATTATACATTAGCAAGAGCACTAGATAACAGCACTATTACCTGTCATGTAGTGCTACAGATACTACCTAGGTATCTCTATAACACAATATTATACATTAGCAAGATCACTAGATAACAGCACTATTACCTGTCATGTAGTGCTACAGATACTACCTAGGTATCCCTATAACACAATACTATACATTAGCAAGAGCACTAAATAACAGCACTATTACCTGTCATGTAGTGCTACAGATACTACCTAGGTATCTCTATAACATAATATTATACATTAGCAAAAGCACTAGATAACAGCACTATTACCTGTCATGTAGTGCTACAGATACTACCTAGGTATCTCTATAACATACAATATTATACATTAGCAAGAGCACTAGATAACAGCACTATTACCTGTCATGTAGTGCTACAGATACTACCTAGGTATCTCTAAAACACAATATTATACATTAGCAAGAGCACTAGATAACAGCACTATTACCTGTCATTTAGTGTTACAGATACTACCTAGGTATCTCTATATCACAATAATTTACATTAGCAAGGGCACTAGATAACATCACTATTACCTGTCATGTAGTGCTACAGATATTACCTAGGTATCTCTATAACACAATATTATACATTAGCAAGAGCACTAGATAACAGCACTATTACCTGTCATGTAGTGCTACAGACACTACCTAGGTATCTCTATAACACACAATATTATACATTAGCAAGATCACTAGATAACAGCACTATTACCTGTCATGTAGTGCTACAGATACTACCTAGGTATCTCTATAACACACAATATTATACATTAGCAAGAGCACTAGATAACAGCACTATCCCTGTCATGTAGTGCTACAGATACTACATAGGTATCTCTATAACACACAACATTATACATTAGCAAGAGCACTAGATAACAGCACTATTACCTGTCATGTAGTGCTACAGATACTACATAGGTATCTCTATAACACACAACATTATACATTAGCAAGAGCACTAGATAACAGCACTATTACCTGTCATGTAGTGCTACAGATACTACCTAGGTATCTCTATAACACAATATTATACATTAGCAAGAGCACTAGATAACAGCACTATTACATGTCATGTAGTGCTACAGATACTACCTAGGTATCTCTATAACACACAATATTATACATTATCAAGAGCACTAGATAACAGCACTATTACCTGTCATGTAGTGCTACAGATACTACATAGGTATCTCTATAACACACAACATTATACATTAGCAAGAGCACTAGATAACAGCACTATTACCTGTCATGTAGTGCTACAGATACTACCTAGGTATCTCTATAACACAATATTATACATTAGCAAGAGCACTAGATAACAGCACTATTACATGTCATGTAGTGCTACAGATACTACCTAGGTATCTCTATAACACACAATATTATACATTATCAAGAGCACTAGATAACAGCACTATTACCTGTCATGTAGTGCTACAGATACGACCTAGGTATCTCTATAACACACAATATTATACATTAGCAAGAGCACTAGATAACAGCACTATTACCTGTCATGTAGTGCTACAGATACTACCTAGGTATCTCTATAACACACAATATTATACATTAGCAAGAGCACTAGATAACAGCACTATTACCTGTCATGTAGAGCTACAGATACTACCTAGGTATCTCTATAACACAATATTATACATTAGCAAGAGCACTAGATAACAGCACTATTACCTGTCATGTAGTGCTACAGATACTACCTAGGTATCTCTATAAAACATAATATTATACATTAGCAAGAGCACTAGATAACAGCACTATTACCTGTCATGTAGTGCCACAGATACTACCTAGGTATCTCTATAACACACAATATTATACATTAGCAAGAGCACTACATAACAGCACTATTACCTGTCATGTAGTGCTACAGATACTACCTAGGTATCTCTATAACACACAATATTATACATTAGCAAGAGCCCTAGATAACAGCACTATTGCCTGTCATGTAGTGCTACAGATACTACCTAGGTACCTCTATAACACAATATTATACATTAGCAAGAGCACTAGATAACAGCACTATTACCTGTCATGTAGTGCTACAGATACTACCTAGGTACCTCTATAACACAATATTATACATTAGCAAGAGCCCTAGATAACAGCACTATTGCCTGTCATGTAGTGCTACAGATACTACCTAGGTATCTCTTCAACACAGAATATCATGGGAACTAAACAAATTTGATAATAGAAGTAAATTGGAAACTTTTTAAAAATGGTTTGTTTTTTCTGAATCACAAAGGAACGATTTTGGGTTACATGTCCCTTTAAGCTTCTTTTTTGGAAGGTTTTTTTTTCCTTTGGCAATCTCTTCTGCTAGAAGAGTTTCTGAGTTATCTGCTTTTTCACGTGATCCTCCTAATCTTATTTTTCATCAGGATAATGCAGTTTTGAGGACTAAATTTGACTAAGTCAGCAGTGAGCTGGTTGTATGTGCTCGTGCACGATTTCCCCATAGACATCAATGGGGAGAGCCGGCTGAGAAAACGTCTAACACCTGCAAAAAAGCAGCGTAAAGCACAGTAACGCAGCTCCATTGATTCCTATAGGGAAACACATTTTATGTTTACTCTTAATACCCTAACATGAACCCCGAGTCTAAACACCCCTAATCTTATACTTATTAACCCATAATCTGCCTCTCCGGACATCGCCGCCACTATTCTAAATTTATTAACCCCTAAACCTAAGTCTAACCCTAACCTCCCTAACTTAAATATAATTTAAATCAATCTAAATAAAATTACTATCATTAACTAAATAATTCCTATTTAAAACTAAATATTACCTATAAAATAAACCCTAATACTAATAGCAGAAGTGGTCCTCTAGACGGGCAGAAGTGGTCCTCCAGACGGGCAGAAGTCTTCATCCAGATGGCATCTTCTATCTTCATCCTTCCGACGCGGAGCGGGTCCATCTTCAAGACATCCGGAGTGGAGCATCCTCTTCCAACGACGACTACCCAGCGAATGAAGGTACCTTTAACAGGGCCGGACTGGGAATAAAAAGCAGCCCTGGAAAAATTTTAGACCAGCCCTATAATCCGCCAAAGACACACTCACACATGTATGTATATATATATATATATATATATATATATATATATATATATATATATATATATATATATATATATGTGTGTATATATGTGTATATGTGTGTATATATATATATATATATATATATATATATATATATATGTGTGTGTATATATATGTGTGTATATATATATATATATACATACATACATACTGTATATATATGTGTGTGTGTGTGTATATATATATATATATATATATATATATGTGTGTGTATATATAATTTAATTAATGATTTATATATATACAATATATATATGTATATATATATATATAAAAATCCTTAATTAAATTATAAAAAGGCATTATTTGGAGACAATTAACCCTGTAGCTGATAAATAAATAAATTAAATATATTATGCAGCACAGTGCTGCATAATATATTTAGTCTTGAAACTTGTATAACTAGGAAAACTAAGTACTTTAGTTTAGCAATTAGGTAAGGCTGACAGAGATTGTTGGCATTAGAAGGTCTGTGTTGTAGATAGGATCGTTTTTACAACACACAGACCCATGAAAAATTACCCAAGACCATGAGATTAAGAGGAGCAGAGAGTTATAGCAAGAGGTCAGGAGCTCATCACAGCTCGTTAGTTTAGAGGAATTCAGGACCCAGAGGTTTTTTATTTCCAATTTCCACATCTGTTTTTTTTTTTTTTATCAGTAGGATCAGAGAAAAAACACTAACTTACTAGGCTAGCTACTAGATCTTCTCTTCTGTCTTCTATTCGTCATGGTCTAGACCTGGCTGAGTAGTAAAGCGTTTCACACACAGAATCCCCTTGCTGCTACAGTCCCTTACGCTCAGGGCAAGATTTATCAAGCGCCGAATATGAAAATTCTCATATTTTTCTCCTAAAATGAAAGTTAACATTATATCGACATATTTATTAAAGTTGATGCACCAGAAAAGTCTCTATTTCTCTGATATGCGAATAAAGTGACTTATGTTCACTCGCAAGTTTTGAATTTTGAGAATCAATTGTCTGGAAATGCCTAATACTTCTATTACATGTATACACTTTTCATACACGCCCTTTTTTATTCGCAATTATCTTGTATTTATCAAAATTGTCGCATGTCATATTCACTTTTTCTATATTCACCAATTTTGAGGTTGCGAGATAGTGGAAAAGCGCAAGTAGTTGTTTTTTGTTCTTGTTTGCAATGGAAAATTTCCTTTTTCTTGCGGTTATTGCTGTTTCTCGAAACAGAAATCGACCACAACAGGTCGCAGAGCAAGATGCGGATCCAGAAACAAGAAGAAGGGTTCCAAGAATTTTTCATTTAAGAATTGGTTTGGAAGCCCTTTCTGACCAAGAAATAAAAAGAAGATTCCGACTGAATAGACAGTCCTTAATTAATTTGTATCATCTAGTTGAGGCTGATATCGAAACAAAGACAGGAAGGACCCATGCTCTTCCAGGAATGATAAAATTATTGGCAGTTATCCATTTTTTGGCTACTGGGTCTTTCCAACCTGTCAGTAGTATAGTTGTGGGCCTCAGTCAACCTTCTTTTTCAAGGCATCTGACACATGTGCTCAAAGCTATTTTGAAGCATTTAAAATAATTTATTCATTTCCCTAATAATGCTGAAGGTTGGCAAAGTTTGAAAACTAATTTTTTTAAAGTTGCTGGTATGCCCAATGTCTTAAGGGCTATTGATTGTACACACATCCAATTGAGACCTCCGCAACACAAAGAAGAACAGTTTAGAAATCGGAAACATAACCATTCCTTAAATGTACAAATGGTTTCTGATGCAAAGCTCAAAATAATGAGTGTCCGCTCAAATTTTCCTGGGTCATGTCATGACTATTATATTCAAATTGTGCAATTCATCAAGCAGCGATACTCACAGGTTAGAGCTTCAAGGAGTAACTCAAAACTCCCCAACAATAGTAGAACAATGTTAAATGAAGCTCTCCAACATGCCAAAGTTTCAATACTTTATTTGAGAGAGTGCAGAGTCAAACAGCCATGACGTTTCGGGGAGCCATGCCCCTTAATCATGTGGTAAGTGATAGTACAGGTACACCTGTTTAAATAGCTCACCTTGGGATTTTAACCCTTACAATCTTGTAATTTACATTCTATAAATGCAACAGCACCATCTGCTGGTGAAAAATAGGCAGACCATGTACAAAAATTAAAAACAAAACAGCTATGAAGCCCCTATAACAGAACCACAACTACACATACAAAAACACTGCAATTTAATCATTAGAATTTATTTTCAGAACATTAAGCAACATGACTTAAGATTAGTACTGCAGAATATATGCACACAAGAGCAACACCAGCTCAATAGAACACAGACCAGTCTATCTCTCTATTAAGCCCCCTAGGTTCCAGGGTATCCAACTTGAAAATCCAATAGGATTCACGTTGTTTCAAAAGGACATCCCTATTGCCACCCCTACGGGGGACCTTAATCTGTTCGATTACCTGGAACCTAAGCTGGCTAATATGGTGTCCCATGGCTAAAAAATGATAAGCCACTGGTGCAGTGAGTACCTTACACCTGATGTTGCTCTTGTGTTCAGTAATTCGATCCCGTACCCTCCTAGAGGACTCGCCAATGTAGGCTTTCCCACATGGGCATTTGATCATATAGATAACGTAATTGCTATTACAAGTAAAATAGTCCCTATAATAAAATTTATAACCACTATGTGGGTGTAAAAAATAGGGACTTTTTACTATTGAATTACAATTGCTACACCCTAGACAGGGGAAACAGCCTAAATTCTTTTTGGTGATGAACCGTTGTGACAATGTTCTACCAGGGCCAATGTCAGCTTTGATTAGAGAGTCCCTCAAACTCTTACTCCGCTTGTATGCTGGCATAGGCATTTGGTCAAATTCAACAACCTCCGAATTGCAATCTTTTAGGATACCCCAATGTTTCCTGATAATTTTCCAAACCTGATCACTTTGTCTGGAAAATTCAGATACAAAAATCATCCTCTTTGAATCTTTTTTGACCGATAGACCAGGCTTTAACAATGATTTTCGATCCAATTGAGACACCTGATTAATGGTGTCTACAATGAGATCTCTGGGGTACCCGCGTTGCAAAAATTTGTCACCCATTTCTGAAAGTCTCAAGGGTACTTTAGATTCCTCTGCAACTATGCGCTTTACTCTGAGCAATTGGCTCTTTGGTAATGATCTGATCAAAGAAGGATGATGTGCACTGCTGTATAACAGCAGATTATTCCTGTCAGTTTCCTTACTGAAAATATCAGTCTTGAAATTGCACCCATCCTTCAGAACAGTCACGTCAAAAAAGTCAATTGAAATTTCACTGTAAGTAAGTGTGAACTTAATGCTGTTTGTCGAATTGTTCAACTCCTTAACAAAAAGTTCAAGGGCTCCAACGTTGCCCAACCATACTCCAAAAATATCATCAATGTAGCGCCACCAGGTGGCGCCACACTGACTAAAGAAAAAAATTTTTCAAATATAAATTTCTCTTCAAAGAGATTCATAAAAATATTTGCATAGTTAGGGGCAACGTTGGAGCCCATGGCTGTACCCTGCAACTGCAGATAGAAAAGGTCTTCAAATAAAAAATAATTATTAAAGAGTATGATCTCTAGCAGTTTATTCTGCAACTGCCAGAGATCATACTCTTTAATAATTATTTTTTATTTGAAGACCTTTTCTAACTATGCAAATATTTTTATGAATCTCTTTGAAGAGAAATTTGTCTTTGAAAATTATTTGTTTTGTCAGTGTGGCGCCACCTGGTGGCGCTACATTGATGATATTTTTGGAGTATGGTTGGGCAACGTTGGAGCCCTTGAACTTTTTGTTAAGGAGTTGAACAATTCGACAAACAGAATTAAGTTCACACTTACTTACAGTGAAATTTCAATTGACTTTTTTGACGTGACTGTTCTGAAGGATGGGTGCAATTTCAAGACTGATATTTTCAGTAAGGAAACTGACAGGAATAATCTGCTGTTATACAGCAGTGCACATCATCCTTCTTTGATCAGATCATTACCAAAGAGCCAATTGCTCAGAGTAAAGCGCATAGTTGCAGAGGAATCTAAAGTACCCTTGAGACTTTCAGAAATGGGTGACAAATTTTTGCAACGCGGGTACCCCAGAGATCTCATTGTAGACACCATTAATCAGGTGTCTCAATTGGATCGAAAATCATTGTTAAAGCCTGGTCTATCTGTCAAAAAAGATTCAAAGAGGATGATTTTTGTATCTGAATTTTCCAGACAAAGTGATCAGGTTTGGAAAATTATCAGGAAACATTGGGGTATCCTAAAAGATTGCAATTCGGAGGTTGTTGAATTTGACCAAATGCCTATGCCAGCATACAAGCGGAGTAAGAGTTTGAGGGACTCTTTAATCAAAGCTGACATTGGCCCTGGTAGAACATTGTCACAACGGTTCATCACCAAAAAGAATTTAGGCTGTTTCCCCTGTCTAGGGTGTAGCAATTGTAATTCAATAGTAAAAAGTCCCTATTTTTTACACCCACATAGTGGTTATAAATTTTATTATAGGGACTATTTTACTTGTAATAGCAATTACGTTATCTATATGATCAAATGCCCATGTGGGAAAGCCTACATTGGCGAGTCCTCTAGGAGGGTACGGGATCGAATTACTGAACACAAGAGCAACATCAGGTGTAAGGTACTCACTGCGCCAGTGGCTTATCATTTTTTAGCCATGGGACACCATATTAGCCAGCTTAGGTTCCAGGTAATCGAACAGATTAAGGTCCCCCGTAGGGGTGGCAATAGGTATGTCCTTTTGAAACAACGTGAATCCTATTTAATTTTCAAGTTGGATACCCTGGAACCTAGGGGGCTTAATAGAGAGATAGACTGGTCTGTGTTCTATTGAGCTGGTGTTGCTCTTGTGTTCATATATTCTGCAGTACTAATCTTAAGTCATGTTGCTTAATGTTCTGAAAATAAATTCTAATGATTAAATTGCAGTGTTTTTGTATGTGTAGTTGTGGTTCTGTTATAGGGGCTTCATAGCTGTTTTGTTTTTAATTTTTGTACATGGTCTGCCTATTTTTCACCAGCAGATGGTGCTGTTGCATTTATAGAATGTAAATTACAAGATTGTAAGGGTTAAAATCCCAAGGTGAGCTATTTAAACAGGTGTACCTGTACTATCACTTACCACATGATTAAGGGGCATGGCTCCCCGAAACGTCATGGCTGTTTGACTCTGCACTCTCTAAAATAAAGCATTGAAACTTTGGCATGTTGGAGAGCTTCATTTCACATTGTATGATTATTATATTCTTCAACAGTCGGCACTTTATCGGATGTTTGAGTCTGCAGAGATGCCTGATGGATGGCTATTAGGTAATTATGTATATTATTCCTTTATTTGATAGTCTATTCCACATTTTATTTTTGACTTTTTTTTATTTTATTGGAAATGTTTTCTAATTTATTTACAATCTTTTTTTTTGTTAGGAGACAGTGGATATCCTTGTCGGCACTGGCTCATGACGCCATTCACAAATCCAAGAACCGACGCTCAGAAAAAATATAATGATGCTCATCGGAGCACTCGGTCAGCCATTGAGCGCACCTATGGTTTATTAAAAACTAGATTTAGGTGTCTAGATAGATCCGGTGGAGTGCTGCAATATGACCCGTGCAAGGTATCAGATATCATTTTGGTGTGCTGCATTTTGCACAACATAGCGCTGCAAGATGGAGATGTGGATGTCACTGTCCTCAGTAATAATGATAACAATGAAGATCTTGATGCTTCAACAGATTCCACCGCTGGTGGAGTCGAAGTTCGGAATAGCCTTGTTGCTAGATATTTCTCATGTTAGTATATTTTATTCTAGTTTTAACCAATACCTTTTTTAATTAGTCTGTGCTTTTCCCATTTTAAAATATATATATATTTTTTTTTCTTTTTAAAGGAATCAAATGCGGTTTAAAGAAAATAGAGAAGAATGAATCCAGTTCAAACCCTATCGATTTAATTTTTTTGTTAATCGTTCATTAAAAAAAATTGTTAAATACATTTTTTTTTTTTGGTTATCTTGTTATTTTTTGGACAAAAGCATCATGGTTAAATTAATTGGTTTTCCGCTACAATCTTCAAATAATTAAAATAATATTTGTTTGCCTATATGGATCTTAAAAGTTGAATTTTCACAATAATGTCCCTTTAACCCTTCATTTTATCAATCATCAGTTTTTGAAGAAAATGAAATTTGAAAAGAATACCAAAAGAACAAAGCTGAATTGTTGATATTTTTTTTTTTTTTTTTTTTATGAAAACCCCTATCTGAATCTTGAAGATTTATTTCTTTTATGACTGTCCCTTTAATGGGTTAATGATTTAATTTCTTTTAGGTATCATGTGACAGCCATCAGCCAATCACAAATGCATCTACATATATGCTGTGAACTATTGCACATGCTCATTCGGAGCTGGTGACTCAAAAAGTGTAAATATAAAAAGACTGTGCACGTGTTGTTACTGGAAGTAAATTACCAACTTTCTATTTTAATCCTATTATCATTTTTTCTTTGTTCTCTTGCTATCTTTATTTAAAAAAGAAGTCAGCTAAGCTTTTTTTTGGTTTCAGTACTCAGTCATGACAGCACTTTTTTATTGGTGGATGAATTTATCCACCAATCAGCAAGGACAACCCAGTTTGTTCACCAAAAATGGGCCGGCATTTAAACTTACATTCTTGCATTTCAAATAAAGATACCAAGAGAAAGAAGAAAATTTGATAATGTGAGTAAATTAGAAAGATGATTTAAATTTCATGCTCAATGTGAATCACAAAATAAATTTTTTGGGTATATTGTCCCTTTAACTACATCTTAACATAAAATATCTTAAAGTTATGCTGCATCATATTCAATTGTTTAAACATTTTTTTATATGATGTCCCTTTAAAATAATGGTGTAACCAATACTGTTATATTAAAGGTCCATTATATACAAATGTACAAACCCAAAAACTTCAAAATTGTTGAATGTGTTATATATGGATTAGCTACCATTGTTAAACAACAAACATTCATGTTTTGTCTGTCCCTTTAAAATCAACAATAATATGTCTAATAATTGATGGCAAAAAATAAATTCATAGACAGTGGAGGAGAAGAGCATACTGTTATGATGGAAGAAAAGAGCATCCTTGTCTCTTTAGTGTTTGTCTTACATAAACATATTTATAAAATAAAAATATTAATTGAAAAAAAAAATCCCTCAGTTAAACATTATTATTAAAAGCCATAAGCATCATAAATACTAATAACAATGATGCAAAAATATTTATTTAAGTATCCTTAATTTTTCAAAAGTACCTTAAATGTCTAAATTATAGACTATAAAACCCCCCAAAAAAACACGAGCCAATAAAAGCGCATGATTTCCTATTTTTGGATCAGATTGTAAAATGCCTTTTGCCAGGAAGCCCAAATTCACTCTGGGAGAGCTGATTATTATAACTGCTTTCATGAGGAAATATTTCCCAAAAAGAATTGGGGGCGTATATGGGGTCATTCAAGACCAGCGAAATATAATTTTGTCAGAAATGACCCGTAGAGTCCGCAGAGTCGCTGGGTTTAGAAGGACCCAGCGCGACTGTCTTAAGCGCTTTTCTGACCTAAGCCGAAGAGACAAAGAATTAAAACGATCGATTATAAGATTTCTTCGAGAATGTAAGTATAATATAAGGATTAATTATTTACTGTCCACTAAGAATTAAATATATATTTGAATCACGGTATATGTTACATTCTATTATATTTGATTCAATTTGTTATTTTAGTTTACACTAACCAGAAATGTTTTTATTATGCCCCAAGAAAGGATCCCAAAAAAAATGTTTCAACTTTGTAAAAAATATTTATATACATTATTCTTCTTGAAAATGCGTTATAATTATAGAGTGCGCAATTACGCAATAGCGTTAGTGCCACATGACTTTATCTTTTTGCTTGCACCCCAAAAAGGTATCGTGGAACGCCTGTTTTTATGCCCCTTGAACGTTTCCAAAAAAACTGTTGCAACTTTAAAATAAAATTTATAAACATTATGGTTCTTGCAAATGAAAGTTATAATTATATAGTGCGCAATAACGATTGCC
This sequence comes from Bombina bombina, assembly GCF_027579735.1. Taxonomy (NCBI): domain Eukaryota; kingdom Metazoa; phylum Chordata; class Amphibia; order Anura; family Bombinatoridae; genus Bombina; species Bombina bombina. The sequence goes on from NC_069504.1 coordinate 1,148,974,059, forward strand.
ACATGACTTTTCATGTTTTACTTGTGCCCTAAAAAAGTTATCGTATACTGGTTATTATGCCCCAAGAAAGGGTCCAAAAACAATGCACTTTCATCAAATATTGCTAATTTGTGTTCTCGAAAATGAAAGATAATTATAGAGTGCGCAATGATTGCCACGTGACTTTTTCTTTTTTGCTTGCGACCCAAAAAGGTATCGTGGAACGCCTGTTATTATGCGCCTGGATACATTCTTGGGGCACAAGTAAAAAGAATGTCATCTAGCAATAACGCTATTGTGCACTATATTATTAGTATTATCGGTTATTTGTAGAGCGCCAACAGATTCCGCAGCGCTAACTATATAATTGTTTTTAACAAAAGGAAATCTTAATTTTATATATATATTTTTTTATTGGATCAGACAGGAGAGAAAAAAAAAACAAAAGATGCCCTAAATATCTGAGGACTATGGAGGTTGTTAGTGCTGAAACTTCCGGATCACCACCGATGCCCTTAGTCAAACTTGAAAATAGACAAATTAGTGTAATTGAAAAACCTTTCGAAGAAAATACAGAAGGTATGGTAAATTTTGTTACACTTTTTTATACACTCAGTAATTGATTACTCATATATAACCAAAAGTGTTTCACTTCCATTTTATTTGTTTAATACCCGTGAAATAATGTCCACAAATTTATTAAAATTACAACAAAGATAAATAGGTCATAAAGTTAATGTACAATGCTCTCTCTCTATCTCCCTCTCTTTTGATGTCTCTCTCTCCCGTTCTTCTGCTCTCTCTCTCCCCTTTCTCCCCCCTCTCTTTTGCTGTCTCTCTCCCCCCTCTCTCTTGATTTCTCTCTCCCCTTTCTCCCCCCTCTCTTTTGCTGTCTCTCTCCTCCCTCTCTCTTGATTTCTCTCTCCCCTTTCTCCCCCCTCTCTTTTGCTGTCTCTCTCCTCCCTCTCTCTTGATTTCTCTCTCACCTTTCTACCCCCTCTCTCTTGATTTCTCTCTCCCCTTTCTCCCCCCTCTCTTTTGCTGTCTCTCCCCCCTCTCTCTTGATTTCTGTCTCCCCTTTCTCCCCCTCTCTTTTGCTGTCTCTCCCCCCTCTCTCTTGATTTCTGTCTCCCCTTTCTCCCCCCTCTCTTTTGCTGTCTCTCCCCCCTCTCTCTTGATTTCTCTCTCCCCTTTCTCCCCTCTCTCTTTTGCTGTCTCTCCCCCCTCTCTCTTGATTTCTCTCTCCCCTTTCTCCCCCTCTCTTTTGCTGTCTCTCCCCCCTCTCTCTTGATTTCTCTCTCCCCTTTCTCCCCTCTCTCTTTTGCTGTCTCTCCCCCCTCTCTCTTGATTTCTCTCTCCCCTTTCTCCCCTCTCTCATTTGCTGTCTCTCCCTCTCTCTACTCGCTATGTCTTTTCAGCTCTCTCACACCCGGAAACGCCAACCTCACACCACCCTCACACCCGATCAGCACTAGCAACGATTGCAGGTCTCTAATGCGCATAACAGCTTTTGAAAAACAGAAAAGGCCTATATTATATAGATAAAAAAAAATTGTTATAGAAGCAGCAGTAGAAATTAGAACAGAAGAGCCAGATTTTGTTCTACCTATCCAAAGACCAAAAATAACAGTAGAACATTCTTCGGACTCCAATTCTGTGGGTTTTGAAGGTTTGGTATTTGTAATATAATGATTGTGCTCTTCTATAAGCATCTTTATTTGAATATGGTAATCCGTTTCATTAATTTGTTTTATTCATAGATGATGTTGAACCCGAAGAAACAACTTCCAAAAGAAACATTGGTACACGTAAGTACAAATTATTTACTTTTGTTTTTAGCCATCATTATTATTTTGTTTTTATAAATATATATATATGTATATATTTATTAACAAATATTTATACATTGTAGGATGTTCGTGGAAATGTTCTTTATACAAAACGCATTTGGATACAGCATAAAATTTGAAACATCTTTCTAATTTACTGATATGGTCAATATACAAACTGAGATAATTGGAGTAAATTATAAAGTGTATTCCAATTCTCAGTTCTATATGAAGCATGTAATGTTGATTGTCACATTAATATATATTATAAACTTCAGTTTATAAAAATTGTACAAAATGAATGTTAAATCTTACTAACAATGTTTTTATTACATTTTTTTTATCTTTAAAAGAGGTTGTGGAAGAAGAACTTGGACTCATCTGAAGAGAGACCATAATTGCCGAATTTGATTGGTTAGAAGTCATGATGCATACAATAACACGAAGCATCCAAAGAGCCATAACGGAGCAAATGTATTAAAAAAAAAAATAACCCTGAAAATGTATCTTTCTATGTTTCAATTATATTTGCATTTTTGGTTTAGTTTGTATAAAAAATTATTATATTTTAATATATGTGTCTGTTATTTTTAAAAAAGGTAAAGACTAATAATAGATAAATACATTCAAACGGCATTAATAGTTTTTAATTTAACATATGATATGTTAAAAATCATAACCAACATTTATACATTAACTGTTTAAAAAAAAAAAAAAAAACTTTTTAAGAAAACCCACCAAAAAAAAAAATCAATGATTCTCAATTCTTGTTTGTAAAATATTCACTAGTAATGCAAGCAACCTATTTGTCTCTTGACGTGCAAGTAAACTCTGCCTGTCAATTTCCAAACGTTCACTCATCAGTTGAAAAAAAGGCCTTTGTTCATTTTGAAAATTTGTGGCTAATTGCAGAATGTTAACCAAATTTAATGATATTGCCTCTTCAGTTGGTGCTTGTGCTTCTTGTTGGATATCTTTGTGTAATCTCCAATTTCTTCTTCTGCTACATCTACATTTGTACTTGAGGAATGTACAGGAGATGTCTCCTGTATTGGTTGTAAATTCAGAACGTATTCAACATTTTCAGAATCATCTATAATAAAGATAAACAATAATTTCATTTTGACAATGCCACCTATTATAGATTACTATCATCTTTCACTGAAAATATGAAAATTAAATTTAATATTGATGAGATTTTAAAAGGGCAGAATACACATGTATCAGCATCTTTAAAGTATAATATTCCAAAACAATTACATTCAAATGTTGTAATTGCTGGATATAAGCAACTTACAATTTCACTACAATTGTCAGCTTTTGTTAATTCTATTGCTATCTGTATGTTATAAGCTGGAATGCAATTCTTATAGCATCCATCATATTTTAGTTTCAGCACCATGGTCAGTGGTTCCAATAAACAAGCACTAACCATGGTGCTGATCCTAAAATGGGATGGATGCTAAGATTTACATTCCATCTTATAAAATATAGATAGCAATATAATTAATAAAAGCTGAAAAATGTAGTGAAATTGTAAGTTGCTTATAATTTCATGCTGTATCTGAATCTCCAAAAAAAATGTCTTATAATGTTTTAATATGATTTGCACACAAAAAAAGGATACACAAGGCGTCCAAATTCATCGCCAACCTTACACAATCACTTTATACGCCGACGATGTCCTCCTGTCGCTAACAAACCCAGTACATTCTATCCCCATTGTTATCACAGAACTTCAAACCTTCCATAACCTTTAACATTTTCTAATAAATCTTAATAAGTCTGAAATTTTGAATATAACATTGGATCACAATACCCTAATCGAAACTAAGAAGGTTACCCCGTTTAAATGGTGCTCAAAATCCCTCAAATATCTGGGAACTTATATCACCCCCTCATTAGACCTGCTTTTTTATTACAATTTTAAACCCCTGAAAGATACAATCATAAATGACCTATCTAGGTGGAGAAACAAAAGAATCTCATGGATGGGTCGTATTAATTTGATAAAAATGAACATATTTCCCCGCATACTATACCTTTTCAAAACGATACCGATCCCCCTTCCTAGATCTTACGTCACATCTCTACAAACAGCTTTCAGCAAGTTTACATGGAATAGGAAACACCCAAGAATTAATAAAGCAATAATGATGAAACATAGAGATCAGGGTGGACTTGGTATGCCAGACCTACAAGCTTATAGAACGGCCATTTACTTACAGAGAATGCTTGACTTATACACACACCCATACGATAAACGATGGGTGGATATTGACCTAGACAATCTGGGTATGATGTGAATCAGTGAATGGTGCTGGCCATTTGATGTCACACCTACTATAGCAACTACTAACCCAATCATCCTAGAGACTCTTAGCACCTGGAACAAGACACTCATTCACTCTCCTTTTCTTACATCCCGACCCTCACCCTTAACCTCACTGGTTAAAAATGGAGCATTAGACTTTGGCCCTACAATTTTACAAACAACATCCACCCACTCACTCACTGACCTACCTATATGTCATCTTATAGATAAAGAACAACTCAGACCCCAGAAAGAATTAGTAGAACAGGGACTGCAAAGCTTTACTAATTGGTTTACCTACCTTCAGCTCAACCACCTCCTAAGTTCCAACCCACAGGCCATAAATATGACAAGACCCATTACCCACTTTGAATCCCTGTTCACTCAGGCTCCTCCCCCAAGACCCATTACCCACTTTGAATCCCTGTTCACTCAGGCTCCTCCCCCAAGACATACAATCTCCAAAATATATAAAATGTTGGTACAAAATCGACCAGGTCAGGTGCTGGGATATATGGAGAGCTGGGAAAGAGACTTAGGGAAAATTATACTCCCTCAAACCTGTTCGCAAATATTTCAGTGTACCATGAAATCTTCAATCTCTATGAGTATCCTGGAAATAAACTTCAAAATACTGCATAGGTGGTATTATACACCAAAGAGACTCCACAGATTATTTAGAGGCTCAGGGAGCAGCTGCTGGAGATGTGGCCATGTAGGAAGCGACATGGCACACATGTGGTGGTGGTGTTCCCCCATACGTAATCTATGGGGACAAGTAATTGATGAGATTGAGAAAATTATGGAAACACAGCTACCCTTGGACCCTCTGATATGGCTTTTAAATAAACCCCCAAAGCTGAAACATAAACCCAAACTAAAACTCCTTACCTTGATGGTAAACAGCGTTAAATTCTTGATAGCTAAGAATTGGGGAGGGACAGAGGCCCCTTGCATGCTGCTATGGGTAAAAAAAACATCAGACCTAATAAAGATGGAAGAATCCCACTACCTAAAATACGATAAAATGACCCTTTACGCAGAAATAGTTGAAATATGGGAGGGTTACCTTAAATCCAAACAGGAGGATGGACACAAACCCAATGCTCAGGGGGATGAGTAGAGGATAGTGTATAGTCACTCTCACACACGGGGTGGTATTTCGGAGAGCACTCTGAGAAGGCAACATTAGTTCTTTACCTATCCACGCTTGTATTGCATTGAAATTACAGAATGCTGTAACGAATCCAGTTTCTCTGTCACAACTTACACACTCCTAGGTTATGATTAATGATTTACGATTGTTAATGTTTTGTTTTGTATTGTTCTGTTTATGATGCACGGAGGAGCACAGGACCAAGAACACTGGGGACTTTCTAAACCCGAACGTGTGCTCCTATACTATTTGGAAAATGATCAGCCAATGTATGTTTATCCCACGGAGCTGCGTCTCCGCACTCTGTATTGAATTTCTTTTGAAAATAAAGCTGGTTTAAAAAAAAAAAAAAAAAAAAAAAAAAAAAAAAAAAAAAAGGATACATTTAAATTGATTTAGCTTTACCTTCAAAAAGGAGCAAAGTTTCCTCTCCTTCAATAGTCTGATCATTATCATTCTCTTCTTTAAAAAAAAATAAAACAAAATTATAGAGGCAAAATACATATAGCACACTCTTGAGGGACAATATAGGCACAAATACCTACCAACTTCTTGCAGGACGCTGTTGCAAGCGGCAATCTCTGTTAATGCATGAGCATCTGATTGTGTAGGTGGGGATCCTAAAAAAAAAAAGGGTAATCAATAGCCAAGATTAATATAATATATCCATTAAAGTGAAATAAGCAATGCACAAAATTGGAAATATATTACTGCATTATTTAAGTTACTTCCATTACAAACAAAAAGTGAATAACAGATTGAACATCGACTGTGCTTTTCAACAAAAGTTTCAAAGAAAACAAAAATACATTTTAATATAAGGAAAAAAATTGTATTTGAAATCAATCACCAGTAATGAGTGAGGAGAATGAAAACATTTATCAATTTCAATCAGGATTTAAATACTTCATTAGCAATATAAATATAATAATAATAATAATAGTTTACCTGCATAATCGTCTGTGTCTCCTTGCACTTCAATTCCCTCCACAACCTCAGGCCCCATCAAATTAAGAGCTTTCTTCTCATACTCCATTAGATCAGCAGTATATCCTGGACCACCCCCTGTACCTCTTGCTGAACGTTTTTCTTTGCATAGTTTCATTTTAATTATTCTTTTTATATCCGAAAAACGTTTTTTACAATTATTTACATTTTTGGGGTTTATACCCTGTGCAGATACCTCCTGGCTTATATCTTGCCATATCTGCCTTTTACGTGCCATAGGTGTCTGCCTGCTTCTACAGCCTAGCAGGACATCATAGTGATTTAAAATTTTGTCTACAAGAACATTGTTTTGAGATAGGCTAAAATGTATATTTCGACCACCCTTTGTTTTGCTGGCAGTTGATGCGTTTACCTGTAGGCCAGCAGCAGACATAATAAATAAATAAATAATTTAATATATAAATAAATATATCAATTATTTTTTGGATTAAAAATTATAAATATACAAATTAAAAAAAAAATTGGAGTAGAAAAATATTGATATATTAATAAATATGATATATATATAAATCTATGTAAATATATTGAACCAAAAAATAAAAAAATAAAAATATATATTATGAAAATGAACAATGAAAAGAAGATTTTAGCGACCAAATGAGGGCAACTTTACAGTGTGCAGAAGCGCCAATAAAGGGGCAGAATAAAAACAACTTTAATCATAAATAAGAAATAACAATAAGAAACAATCACGTGTTTAATTTCTTTTATTTTTATAGGACAATAACAATAATAACAATGAAACTATTCCCGGAAGTAAAAGTCATGATAATTACTTGCAAGTGATAAATAAAGTGAAAATCATCGCATTCTCAAATAAACTATACTAGTCATTCGCTTGTCATCGCAAAAAACTTTTGCACGAAATTTGTCTCAACAATATTAATAAATATTGGCGAATAATTGGATTTCGGAAATTGCGAATAGCTACGAAAATGTCTGCGACTTTTTTTGCGCATTTTTTCGGAGCTTGATAAATATTGCCCTCAGTGTGTGTACAGGAAGTAATTGGAGCAAACAACTGGGCATAATTCTGGAGGGGGTGCACGCTGAAACGGCCAGACAAAGCACAAAAAAGAGGAGGGTACAGTTGCACAGAAAAGAGGCACCAATGGGCTGCCTGTTAAAATAAAAAATAGCTTTATTTAATCAAAGTTAAAATATAAAGTACATAGTTGTCACAAACATCCTGACTAGTTTTGTGCCGTAACAGGCACTTAATCACTCAGTGCCGGTTACAGCACAAAACTAGTCAGGATGGTTGTGACAACTATGTACTTTATATTTTATCTTTGATTAATGAAAACTATATTTTATTTTAACAGGCAGCCCATTGGTGCATCTTTTCTGTGCAGCTGTACCCTCCTCTTTTGTAGTAAAGCTCTTTCCTGAGCCTCTCTCCTTGTCACTGACAGAGTGACATTCAGTCCACTGCACTCATACCCGAAACGAAGCCCTTTATTAAAAAACTGCCTTCACTGCAGTGCGCACAGATCTCACACCCCAAAGGCCAGCCCTGCATGTGATGAGCTCTCTGTGTAGCTGCCAAGTTAACTGCCGGCCCTGACGGCCCACTGTCCAGGCGGCCCACCGGGATTTTTCCCGGTATCCCGGCGGCCCAATCCGGCCCTGACCTTTAAGTGACGTCATCCAAGATGGCGTCCCTTAGATTCCGATTGGCTGATAGAATTCTATCAGCCAATCGTAATTAAGGTTGAAAAAATTCTATTGGCTGATGCAATGATTGGAACAGCCAATAGAATGCAAGCTCAATCCTATTGACTGATTGGATCAGCCAATAGGATTGAAGTTCAATCCTATTGGCTGATTGCATCAGCCAATAGGATTTTTTCAACCTTAATTCCGATTGGCTGATAGAATTCTATCAGCCAATTGGAATCTAAGGGACGCCATCTTGGATGACGTCACTTAAAGGTACCTTCATTCATCGGGTAGTCATCATTGGAAGAGGATGCTCCGCGCTGGATGTCTTGAAGATGGACACGCTCTGTGTCGGAAGGATGAAAATAGAAGATGCTGCCTGGATGAAGACTTCTGCCCATCTGGAGGACCACTTCTGCCCGTCTGGAAGACCACTTCTGCCGGCTTCGTTGCCACTTGGATGAAGACTTCTCCCGGTAAATGGATCTTCGGGGGTTAGTGTTAGGAATTTTTAAGGGTGTATTGGGTGGGTTTTATTTTTAGGTTAGGGCTTTGGGCCACAATAGAGCTAAATGCCCTTTTAAGGGCAATGCTCATCCAAATGCCCTTTTCAGGGCAATGGAGAGCTTAGGTTTTTTTAGTTAGATTTGTATTTGGGGGGTTGGTTGTGTGGGTGGTGAGTTTTACTGTTGGGGGTTGTGTGTGGGTTTTTTTACAAGCAAAAGAGCTGATTTCTTGGGGGCAATGCCCTGCAAAAGGCCCTTTTAAGGGCTATTGGTAGTTTAGGTTAGGCTAGGGTTTGTTTTATTTTGGGTTGGCTTTTTTATTTTGATAGGGCTATTAGATTAGGTGTAATTAGTTTAAATATCTTGTAATTTGTTTTTTATTTTCTGTAATTTAGTGTTTGTTTTTTTGTACTTTAGGTAATTGTATTTGATTTATTTAATTGTATTTAATTTAGATAATTAATTTAATTATAGTGTAGTGTTAGGTGTTAGTGTAACTTAGGTTAGGTTTTATTTTACAGGTAAATTTGTATTTATTTTAGCTAGGTAGTAATTAAATAGTTAATAACTATTTAATAACTATTGTACCTAGTTAAAATAAATACAAACTTGCCTGTAAATAAAAATAACACCTAAGATAGCTACAATGTAATTATTAGTTATATTGTATCTAGCCTAGGGTTTATTTTACAGGTAAGTATTTAGTTTTAAATAGGAAAAATTTAGTTAATGATAGTAATTTTTATTTAGATTTATTTTAATTCTATTTAAGTTAGGGGGTGTTAGGGTTAGACTTAGGTTAAGGGGTTAATACATTTAGTATAGTGGCGGCGACGTTGGGGGCAGCAGATTAGGGGTTAATAAATGTAGGTAGGTGGCTGCGATGTTAGGAGCCGCAGATTAGGGGTTAATAATATTTAACTAGTGTTTGCGAGGTGGGAGTGCGGCGGTTTAGCGGTTAATATGTTTATTCTAGTGGTGGTGATGTCCGGAGCAGCAGATTAGGGGTTAATATTTTTATTTTAGTGTTTCCAATGCGGGAGGGCCTTGGTTTAGAGGTTAATAGTTAGTTTATGGGTGTTAGTGTACTTTTTAGCACTTTAGTTATGATTTTTATGCTACAGCTTTGTACCATAAAACTCTTAATTACTGACTTTAAAATCTGTTATGAATCTTGGAGGTAGAGGGTGTACCGCTCACTTTTTGGCCTCCCAGGACAAATTTGTAATACCGGCGCTATGCAAGTCCCATTGAAAAAAACCTTTACGAAATTTACGTAAGTTGCTTTGCGTTCAGGCCAAAAAAAGTGTGTGCGGTGCCCCTAAACATGCAAGACTCGTAATACCAGCGGGCGTTAAAAAGCAGCGTTAGGACCTGATAACGCTGCTTTTTCAGCTTACTGCAAAACTCATAATCAAGCCGTAAGGTTGTTGTCCCTTCTTAATGTTCTATCCTAAGAGTTCTTCAGAAAGGCTTCTTCATAACTTGGATGTTTGTCAGTTTATTTGAAGAATTCAGTCTATGAAACTCAACTGTAGACCTAAATAAGGTTTTGTATCACTTTGTCTGCTGCAATCCCAGAAATAGAATGGGTTACAGAATTAGACAGAAGTGAAGTTTTTGATAATGTACTGATAAAGTTCCTCTGATAATTATAACACAGGTTATCTAGCAGTACTTTAGTTACCACCTAGGTAGTAGGCAGAGGAGCAGCGGTAAGATTAGTAAGACTTTAGGTAATGTCCCAACTTAGGTATGCTGTAAAGTATAGTATATCCCTTTAAGCAATAGCTTCTTAACATGTGTGTCCCTTTAAGGGTTGCAGGTTCAAGGTAAGTAACTCCAATTTATATACAGATAAGTATGCAAATCCCTTATTCAGGGTAATGATTATTTACCTGGAGACTCCTAAAGAAAGAGGAGGGTGCAGGACTAGTTGTGTTATGTATTCACACAAGCTGAATTACTGCAGGCTGTGCCTTGTCCGTGGTTACAGAGTGTGTAGATCCCAGACGCTGATGTTTTTCTCTGCAGCGTTGATGCAGACAGGATCAGCTGTTGTTCCGGTGAATAGTTTCAGTTTAGGATCCAGCTGGCTGCTCAGATGTGACAGGGAGATTGCTCCGTTAACAGCAGCAGTTGAGAGAGAGGATTCCTCTGTGGGCTGTGAGGCAGACCGAGACAAGTTGAAATATATACACAGGACAGGAGATAAATCAGAAGGAGGTGTGTAATGCCACGATGTTTTCATATAAGGCTCCCACTCTGAAGTTTAATATCTCAGTCGTGCAGATAAGTAACGTTAGCAAAATAACAGTTCAGAGAATCTGATTTAACTTTGAAGATATAATCTCTTAGAGAGTGAATAAAGATCACAGGAGTAGAAATCCTGATGTGGCTCAGAAACAGTGCTCACTACAAACAAATTACTAAGCACTTGTCTGCAGCTGAGAAGGAAGTTTTATAGGCATTGGGGGAAGGGCAAAGGAAAACCTGACATGACCCCCCTTTCAAGCAAGCTGTCCCACAGATTGAGGCCGATACGATCCGGATTGCGGCGGTGGAAGAGGGCGACAAGCCGAGGTGCATGAATGTTAGTGGAGGGTTCCCAAGAATCCTCCTGGCTGGAATAGCCCTTCCACCGTATTAGATATTGCAGTTGATCCTTGTGGTACCTGGAATCCAGTAAGGTTTGGACCTCGTATTCATCAGGCTGAACAATCTCCGATGTAGGAGGCAGTACCAAATTGGAATCCCTCATGTCCCTAGCTGGTTTTAATAGGGATACATGGAAGGTCGGATGTACATGTAAATTTGATGGTAGTTCTAATGAAACTGCATTGACATTGATGATCTTGTTAATGGTAAAGGGTCCTATGAATTTTGTGAATAACTTCCTAGAGGGTATATGTAATCTAAGGTTTTTTGTGGATAGCCAAACCTTTTGTCCCACTTCATATTTCGGGGGCTCCCTTCTTCGTAGGTCGTAAAATCTTTTTTGAGTGGCCTGTGCGTCTCTGATGTTCTCCTGGAGTACCTTGAAGGTTTCTATTAAGGAATTTGTCATGGAATCGACCAGGGGTGAAGTAGCAACAACTCCTTCAGCAAAGGTTATCTGTGGGTGGAATCCGTAATTTGCATAAAATGGAGACATGTTGATGGTGGAATTCATGGCATCATTAAAGGAGAATTCGGCCATTGGTAAGTACTGCATCCAGGTGGTTTGATGGTGTGAGCAGTAACAGCGAAGGTACTGTTCCAACCACTGATTTACGCGTTCTACTTGTCCGTTAGTTTGGGGATGATAAGACGTTGAAAAACGGTGTTCGATGTTTAGGATCTTGCAGAGTTGTTTCCAGAAATGTGATGTGAATTGAGTTCCCCTGTCGGAAACCAGAATCGTTGGGAGACCATGTAGCCTAACTATGTGCTTCAAGAAAAGATCCGCTGTCTCAGAGGAGGTTGGGAGCTTGTGGAAAGGGATGAAGTGAGCCATCTTTGTGAAGTGGTCAACTACTACTAATATGGTATTCTGGTGTTCTGATTCAGGGAGTTCGACTATGAAATCCATTCCCACCTGTTGCCATGGCTTGCTTGGAACTTCGAGGGACATTAGGAGACCAAAAGGAGATTGATTATCAGACTTACATGTGGAACACACGGTACAGGTTTGGATATATTCTTTCACAGAAGTATGTAAACCTGGCCACCAGTATGCCCTTGAGAGCTTCTCAGTGGTACGTTTTATTCCCTGGTGTCCAGCTAATGGTGTGTCATGGTAAAGTCGGAGAATGTGTGCTCTAAGATTTCTTGGGATGTACAACCTTTCCTTGAAATAATAAAAGCCATCCGGTTTAAGCGTTACTGCATGATGTGGAATCTCTAAATCGTTTTGTAGGGAAGACTTTAACTCCATACGTAGGTCGGTTGTGATACCCAGGAAACATTCTTTGGGTATAATGTTTCGGGACTCCTCATGAAATATAGGAATAGGTTCCTTTCTTGATAGGGCATCTGCCTTGCGGTTTTTGTCTGCAGGTCTGTAGATAATAGTAAAAGTGAATCTTGTAAAGAACAAGCTCCACCTTACTTGTCTGGCAGACAAGGTTTTATTATTCTGTAGATACTCCAAATTCTTATGGTCTGTGTATATGATTATGGGGTGGATAGTGCCTTCTAAAAGATGTCTCCATTGCTCAAGAGAACGTTTTATGGCAAGTAGTTCTTTATCGCCAATAGAATAGTTCCTCTCAGCTGAAGAGAGAACTTTAGAAAAGAAAGCCACTGGGTGGAGAGGTGTAGCTGGTGTCTCCCATTGAGATAGAATGGCCCCGATGGCGTAATCCGAGGAATCTACCTCCATTACGTATTGATACTGAGGGTTAGGAAACTGTAGAATCGGTGCAGTTGTAAACCTTTGTTTTAACTCTATAAATGCTTGGTTAGCTTCGTTGTTCCATTTAAATGGTAATGTACCTGTGAGAATAGTAAGAGGTCTTACTATCTTAGAGAAATTCTTTATAAATTTCCGGTAGTAGTTAGCAAAACCGAGGAAGCGTTGAAGTTCTTTCTTTGATGTTGGTTGACACCAGTTCCTTACTGTACAAACTTTATTTTCTTCCATTTGAATCCCAGCTGAACTGATGTGGTACCCAAGAAAGGATATGGTATCCGTGTGGAATTCGCATTTTTCAGGTTTTGCGTACAACTGATGAGAACGGAGTCTGGAGAGTACCCATCTGACATGTGTGATATGTTGAGGAAGATCATCGGAATATATGAGTATGTCGTCTAAATAAATGACTAGACAGACGTCCAGAAGATCCCTGAATACATCATTTATGAAGTACTGGAACGTCGCGGGGGCATTACATAGCCCGAATGGCATTACCCTGTACTCATACAGGCCATATCTCGTCCTAAAGGCGGTAAGCCATTCATCACCTTTTCGAATCCTGACAAGATTATAGGCCTCACGAAGATCCAGTTTTGTGAAAATTTTAGCGTTTCCTAATCTTTCAATGAGTTCTGGTATGAGGGGGAGAGGGTATCAGTTTTTTATAGTTCTTTTGTTTAGTTCTCTGTAATCTATGATTGGTCTAAGTGATGAGTCTTTGTTTCTGATGAAGAACATTCCTGCCCCTGCTGGGGAAGTAGAAGGTCTTATGAAGCCCTTTCGGAGGTTCTCATCAAGGTAATTTTTTAGATGTTCTAACTCTGGCTGGCTGAGAGGATATAGATGTCCATGGGGAACAACAGCACCCGGTTGAAGTTCTATAGGGCAGTCGTATTTACGATGTGGTGGTAAAGTTTCTGCCTCTCTTTTGCTAAAAACATCAGCAAAATCCTTGTAGACTTCAGGTAGGTTGACTTCGGAATTTGATAGCTGTAGGACGTGTACCTGTGGATAACAAGTGGTTTTGCAATAGTCAGAAGTTAGCCCTAATGTTAAATTCTTCCAATCGATAAAAGGATTATGTTTTTGTAGCCAACTAAGACCCAAAACGACAGGAAACAATGGTGAAGGAAGTATGTCAAATACTAAGTATTCAGTATGTCCTGTGGACGTTTGTACCTGTAAAGGTACTGTTTCATGTGTAATAGGACCTGTGTGGATTTTTGAACCATCAATTACACGAACAACAACAGGTTGCTGCTTGCACACAAACTTAATTTTATTTCTTTTAACAACATCTAAATCCAAATAATTTCCATAAGCCCCTGAATCTACGATGGCTTCAGTCTTCAGTCTGCTTTGGTCCCACTGCAAAGTTAATGGAAGACGACAGTAAGTGGAGTTAATATGTGAAACACAAGATGTATGAATAGTAATGCACTTACTTCTCTTATTCTTTATCAGTGTTGGACAGTCCTTCACCGTGTGGTTCGGATTAGCACAGTACATGCAGAGCATTTGAGTCCTTCTGCGGTTGCGTTCTTCGGAAGTGAGTGGTCCACGGATTATACCTATGTCCATAGGTTCTGGGGTTGTTTTGTGTATGGGAGGCAAACGGTGTGAGGAGGTTGCTCTATGTGTGTTCTCCTGATAACCCCGTTCGCTTCTCCTCTCGCGGAGACGTCTATCAATTTGGGTAGTAAGTCTCATAAGTTGTTCTAGGGAATCAGGTAAGTCGATTCGGGCCAGTTCATCTTTAATTGCGTCTGATAACCCTAACCTAAACTGGTTCTTAAGCGCAACTGTATTCCATAAGGAGTCCGTGGAGTATTGTTTAAACTCTGTTATGTATTCCTCCACTTGCCGTTTTCCTTGTTTGAGACTTCTCATGTTTGTCTCGGCGGTCTGTTGGAGGTTGGAATCCAAGTACAGTTCATCCATAGCATGTATAAACCGGTCTAGAGATGAAAGAATAGGGTCATCTGTCTCGTATAGTGTGTCTGCCCACGCCCGTGGTTCCCCTCTCAAGAAGGAAATGGTAGCTAAAACTTTAATCTTGTCAGTCTTGTATGTCTTGGCTTTTAGTTGAAATAACAAACTGCAGGAGTTTTTGAACTGTCTATAAAGTCTACGATTGCCTGAGAATGGATCTGGTAGGGACACCTGAGGGTCAGGTTCAGAGGTCTTAGAGGTCAGGGTTTCCTTTAAAAGTTCATGTAAAGTTTGGTTTTCAAGTTGTAGCTGTTTAAGGCCTTGTGCCAATTGGTCGACTCTTTGTGAGAGAGTATAAACTACTTGCGGTAGGTCTACTGGCTCCATTGTGTTGAGGCTTAGTAATATGTCAGTTTATTTGAAGAATTCATTCTATGGAACTCAACTGTAGACCTAAATAAGGTTTTGTATCACTTTGTCTGCTGCAATCCCAGAAATAGAATGGGTTACAGAATTAGACAGAAGTGAAGTTTTTGATAATGTACTGATAAAGTTCCTCTGATAATTATAACACAGGTTATCTAGCAGTACTTTAGTTACCACCTAGGTAGTAGGCAGAGGAGCAGCGGTAAGATTAGTAAGACTTTAGGTAATGTCCCAACTTAGGTATGCTGTAAAGTATAGTATATCCCTTTAAGCAATAGCTTCTTAACATGTGTGTCCCTTTAAGGGTTGCAGGTTCAAGGTAAGTAACTCCAATTTATATACAGATAAGTATGCAAATCCCTTATTCAGGGTAATGATTATTTACCTGGAGACTCCTAAAGAAAGAGGAGGGTGCAGGACTAGTTGTGTTATGTATTCACACAAGCTGAATTACTGCAGGCTGTGCCTTGTCCGTGGTTACAGAGTGTGTAGATCCCAGACGCTGATGTTTTTCTCTGCAGCGTTGATGCAGACAGGATCAGCTGTTGTTCCGGTGAATAGTTTCAGTTTAGGATCCAGCTGGCTGCTCAGATGTGACAGGGAGATTGCTCCGTTAACAGCAGCAGTTGAGAGAGAGGATTCCTCTGTGGGCTGTGAGGCAGACCGAGACAAGTTGAAATATATACACAGGACAGGAGATAAATCAGAAGGAGGTGTGTAATGCCACGATGTTTTCATATAAGGCTCCCACTCTGAAGTTTAATATCTCAGTCGTGCAGATAAGTAACGTTAGCAAAATAACAGTTCAGAGAATCTGATTTAACTTTGAAGATATAATCTCTTAGAGAGTGAATAAAGATCACAGGAGTAGAAATCCTGATGTGGCTCAGAAACAGTGCTCACTACAAACAAATTACTAAGCACTTGTCTGCAGCTGAGAAGGAAGTTTTATAGGCATTGGGGGAAGGGCAAAGGAAAACCTGACAATGTTGTAAGAGCCTTAAAGTACTATGTAGATGCTACTAAGGATTTCAGTCAAAATTCTAGTTTGTTTGTTCACTTTTCTGGTTCCAGGCAAGGAAAGAAAGCTTCTGCCATTTATTTGACTTCTTGGTTGAAACTTTTGATTCACTCCCTTGAAGGTGGGACAGCCTCCACCTAAACGAGTTACTGACCATTCTACCAGATCAGTAGCCACTTCTTGGGCTTTTAAGAATGAGGCTTTTGTTGACTAAATTTGCAAGGCAGCTACTTGGTCTTCTTTGCATCCTTTTCTAAATTCTACCATTTTGATATCCTTCAGGCAGATGTCTCAGGTTCATTTTATTTGGGTCTGTTGGTCATTTTAATTGCATGGAAAAAAAAAGAGAAATATTTATACAGTTTTATTTCTGTCACTGCACTCTGAGAGGAAACAGGCCTCAACTCAGTCTAAGAACAGCTCTCACTGAAGAATAACATCATGCACATCTTTATTCTTCACCTTTCTCCAGTGGAGGCAAAGAAAACACTAGTTTTTTTTTAAAGTGAAGTGGGAGGGGTTTCATAGAACTCTTGGGGTTTGGGAATATTTGCTTCCTCCTAGTAGCAGGAAAGATGAATTACCAGGAGTAATGTACCATGGACTCTACTCACCTGTATGAAATAAATATATGCAAATGAGTCCCTTTTCTCCTGCACACAAATTGTTGATGAACTTGTAACCAATAAATGGCACTGTGTTACACAATGTCCAGGAAACTTCAACCAATAGATGGTACTGTGTTTACACAAGGTCATGTGGATTGTTCAACCAATCGAGGCTGCTGTGCTACACAAGGTCACTGTGGATGGTTGTAATTATATAACAAGAATTTTAGTGTAGTTCATGGTAGAAACTTACAACTCTTGATCATTTATGTGGGGATGACTTTTATTTCTAGGTGCCCCCCCCATGTTTCCACAACTTCCAAGCCAGGTCAAGATCAAGTTTATTGTTGATAGTAAACCCATATGGCTCCATAGATTCAATATAGTTTATCATATTAAGGATGTGGCAAACACAAGCCTGGAGCCAGGCTCAATGCTAAGCGAGCTTGATGACCAAAGACTAATAGTAACAGAGGCAATAGTGAGTGACATGCACTGTGCAATATGAATTATTCGCACCTCAGGGGTTCTCTCAACTTGTATTCCTAGGTCAGTGCAGAAGGGGAAAACCAGAGACCACAGACATAGAAATCCTCAGTCACTTCCACCAAATATGTGCAAAAAAACCTAGAGCGTGGCAGCCTCTTCAGACACTGGAGAGTTAGGAGAGATTTTGATAAGACACATGGGAGCCAGAGACACTGATTGAGCATTGTTTAAATACAACTCATATAAATAACACAGTGAGTATGTTATATTAATAAAAATGGTATCTTATTGTGTCAGCACCTTGGGGCCCTATTTTAATATAGTAAATGTGGGTAACCTAAAATAAAATAATTCAAGAGCGTAATTATAGGGTGTCCTGTGATGAGAGTTCTGCTGGGTACAAAAGCACACTATTTATTACATTAGGCATTGTATCTCTGTTTATTGAAAGGTCTCAAACAAGCTCACAGGTCAGATGTGAAGACAATTCTGTCAGCAGTGCTCACACATTTCCTGTAAGGAGTGATTGAGCCACTCCTTAGAGAGTCACGAGTCTCTGGACCTGCTGGCTGACCACTGCTATACAGGCTCGTCTAGACCCTTCCTCTTCGGGCATCTTTGGACTCTCCCTGATGAGACGAGGATCCCCATTGGCGATATCTCCTTCTGGTCTACCGGACGACGTGTGGTTCCGGATTGCTGGTATTGCACATCAGTGCTTTACATTTTGTGAGTAGGATTCTTTAGCTCCTATCGCTATCTGTTCTGAAGTTGTTTATGATCTGCACTATGTGGCGCACTCTATTCTGCTTTCCTTAGATTCTCTTACCTGTGTCGTGGCACGACACCCCGGAGGAACGGCCTACTATTCTTGATGTGCTTTATTTGAAACCACCTGGAATTGTATGAGCAGGACTGTTACACCATTGTATATCATCTACTGGACTATTTAGTCTGTATACATTTTTCATCTTTGCTCTTTTTATCCTTGCTCATTATTGTTGTTTTATCGGAATACTTACGGCTAGATTTAGTTTTGTCGGTAAAGATCCACGTAGCTAACGCTGCTTTTTTTCCTACCACTGCTTCCAAACAACGCTGGTATTTAGAGTTGTCTGAAGGGCTGCGTTAGGCTCCAAAAAGGGAGCGTTGAGACGAATTTTCCGCCACTTCAACCCTCAATACCAGCGTTGCTTACGGTAGCGGTAAGCTGGCAAAACGTGCTTGTGCATGATTCCCCCATAGGAAACAATGGGGCAGTTTGGGCTGAAAAAACCTAACACTTGCAAAAAAGCAGCGTTAAGCTCCCATTGCTTCCTATGGGGAAACACTTTCTAAGTCTGCACCTAACACCCTAACATGAACCCAGAGTCTAAACACCCCTAACCTTACACTTATTAACCCCTAATCTGCCGAACCCGCTATCACTGACACCTGCATTACACAATTAACCTCTAATCTGCCGCTCCGGACACCGCTGCCAACTACATTATCCCTATGAACCCCTAATCTGCTGCCCCCAACATCGCCGGAATTAAGGTATGAAAAATCTGATTGGCTGATTCAATCAGCCAATCAGATTCAAGTTCAATCCGATTGGCTGATGCAATCAGCCAAGCAGATTGAGCTCGCATTCTATTGGCTGATCGGAACAGCCAATAGAATGCAAGCTCAATCTGATTGGCTGATTGAATCAGCCAATCAGATTTTTCCCACCTTAATTCCGATTGGCTGATAGAATCCTATCAGCCAATTGGAATTCGAGGGACGCCATCTTGGATGACGTCATTTAAAGGAACCTTCATTCAGCGAGTAGGCGCCGTTTGAAGAGGATGGATCCGCGTTGGCTGGGAAGAAGATGGCTCCGCTCCTCTCCGCTCCGGATGGATGAAGATAGAAGATGCCGCTTGGATGAAGATGTATGCCGGTCCGGATGTTCTCTTCTGCCCGGATAGGATGAAGACTTCTCCCGGTCTGGATGTCCTCTTCTGCCCAATAGGATGAAGACTTCGGCCCGGCTGGGTGAAGACGACTCAAGGTAGGGAGATCTTCAGGGGGTAGTGTTAGTTTTTTTTAAGGGGGGATTGGGTGGGTTAGAGTAGGGGTATGTGGGTGGTGGGTTTTAATGTTGGGGGGGTTGTATTTTTTTTAACAGGCAAAAGAGCTGATTACTTTGGGGCATGCCCCGCAAAAAGCCCTTTTAAGGGCTTGTAAAAGAGCTGATTACTTTTTAATTTAGAATAGGGTAGGGACCTTTATTATTTTGGGGGGCTTTTTTATTTTATTAGGGGGCTTAGAGTAAGTGTAATTAGCCTAATATTCTTGTAATCTTTTTTTATTTTTTGTAATTTAGTGTTTGTTTGTTTTTTGTAATTTAGTTTAGTTTATTTCTTTGTATGTAATTGTAGGTAATTTATTTAATTAATTTATTGATAGTGTAGTGTAAGGTTTAATTGTAACTTAGGTTAGGATTTATTTTACAGATAATTTTGTAATTATTTTAACTAGGTAGCTATTAAATAGTAAATAACTTCAGCCAAGACTCTAAATACCGGCGCTAGGAAGATCCCATTGAAAAGATAGGATATGCAATTGGCGTAAGGGGATCTGCGGGAAAAGTGAGCGGTACACCTTTACCTGGCCGACTCTAAATACCAGCGGGCGGACAAAAGCAGCGTTAGGACCCCTTAATGCTGCTTTTGACGCCTAACGTAGAACTCTAAATCTAGGTGTTAGATATTCTAAATATTGTTTTATCATTGGAATTTTCTAGCATCACATTTATCTGCCCCTAGGCACCTCTTACAAGTACCCTGGTGACGCCCGCTGTCACTAGCGTACTAGTTGTTATTAGAACACTATTTATTACGCTGTACCCCATTGTGTTCATTAGAATGAAAGGAAAGGTGAAAATTGCCTTCCTCTGGCCCTTGTTACCTAGCTCTGTCTTTGCACTGCTTAATCAAACCCTCTGACTTGCCAAAGTTCCAAGGTCAATTAAAATCCCTGCAAAATGCCCTTAAAAAGGTTGTGAATAACCTGTATATTAATTTTTCACATTTAACCAGTTTCCTGTATAATCATAAACACAACTCTGGCCTTTTTTCTAACTTTATTACCTAAACAGTTACTATTCAACGTGTTTAATATAGTTATGTGCCAAACTAAATCCGGGCTGAACATGAGGTTTTCAAAGCAAGTTCTTAAATGGGGTCCAGTATAGGAAAAAAAAGAAAAACTTTGACATGAATAAATTATAATGTGCCAACACAATCCTCAATCAGATGCCACAAAGGTGATTTTAGGTTTTCACCAGCTGGATAAAGATAGCTGAAGGTGTCTTTTGCTCTAGTGTGTCTATTGCAGCTGAGTTGATCACAGGTGAGAGTCACACGTGCAAATAAAAAAGTGTTTTAAATCATTGCGTTAGAGCTGCTGGGCATTAAATGAAAACGAGGGGGGTGGTTACACTTAACACCTGTAATTATTTTGCGTACTTGTAAAACACAATGTTTAAGGTCTAGATTACATGTGGAGCACAACTGATAACGTGCAGTGCATTATTTACTTCCTGGACCTGTGCACTCAATAGCATATAAATATAGTGCACTCTGTAGTTTTAATAGATAAAGTGTGACATGTTAGTAGCATGCTCATTGTGCTTGTATAAGTTATTTAATGCATTTGAAAACCTAAAATTCACCTTTATCACTTGCTATTGTGCATTCAAATACACCTTAAAATACTTTACAAATACATTTTTAAAAAAACTCCACTACCTGAACAGAATATTTGTCTTTGATTGGCTTTGAGCATTAACATTATCCAACATAAATAACTTTATTGTAGTTACTTATACAGATTTATCACATAAAGGGAAATACTCATGCAAGCTACCTAATATGAGAACATACTAACGTCTGTGTTTTAAAAATTAACCATCTGGGGCGCGATCCGATATAGATCGTAGTTTGCGGTGCAAGCGAGGGAACCCCTGCTTAAATTACAAAAGTTAACAGCTCTATTACCAGCCCTTAAAAGGGCCTTTTGCGGGGCATGCCCCAAAGTAATCAGCTCTTTTGCCTGTAAAATAAAAAACACAATACCACCCCCCAACATTACAACCCACCACCCACAAACCCCTACGCTAAACCCACCCAAACCCCCCTTAAAAAAACCTAACACTAAGCCCCAGAAGATCTCCCTACCTTGAGTCGTCTTCACCCAGCCGGGCCGAACTCTTCATCCAATCTGGGCAATGTCTTCATCCAAGCAGCAAAGAAGAAGTCTTCCATCCGGGCGATGTCTTCATCCAAGCGGCAAAGAAGAAGTCTTCCATCCCAGCGATGTCTTCATCCAAGCGGCAAAGAAGAAGTCTTCCATCCCGGCAATGTCTTCATCCAAGCGGCAAAGAAGAGGTCCTCCATCGGGGCGGTTTTCCTCTAAGCGGCATCTTCAATCTTCTTTCTGCCGACCTCCGACGCGGAACATCCAGCTGGCCCGACGACTGAACGACGAATGAAGTTTCCTTAAAATGACGTCATCCAAGATGGCGTCCCTCGAATTCCGATTGGCTGATAGGATTCTATCAGCCAATCGGAATTAAGGTAAGAAAATCTGATTGGCTGATTCAATAAGCCAATCAGATTCAAATTCAATCCAATCAGCCAATCAGATTGAGCTCGCATTCTATTGGCTGTTCCGATCAGCCAATAGAATGTGAGCTCAATCTGATTGGCTGATTGGATCAGCCAATCGGATTGAACTTGAATCTGATTGGCTGATTGAATCAGCCAATCAGATTTTCTTACCTTAATTCCGATTGGCTGATAGAATCCTATCAGCCAATCGGAATTTGAGGGACGCCATCTTGGATGACGTCATTTAAAGGAAACTTCATTCATCGTTCAGTTGTCGGGCCAGCTGGATGTTCCGCGTCGGAGGTCGGAAAAAAGAAGATTGAAGATGCCGCTTGGAGGAAAACTTTGCCCCGATGGAGGACCTCTTCTTTGCCGCTTGGATGAAGACATCGCCGGGATGGAAGACTTCTTCTTTGCCGCTTGGATGAAGACATCACCGGGATGGAAGACTTCTTCTTTGCCGCTTGGATGAAGACATCGCCCGGATGGAAGACTTCTTCTTTGCCGCATGGATGAAGACATCGCCCGGTTTGGATGAAGAGTTCGGCCCGGCTGGGTGAAGACGACTCAAGGTAGGGAGATCTTCTGGGGCTTAGTGTTAGGTTTTTTTAAGGGGGTTTGGGTGGGTTTAGAGTAGGGGTATGTGGGTGGTGGGTTGTAATGTTGGGGGTGGTATTGTGTTTTTTTTACAGGCAAAAGAGCTGATTACTTTGGGGCATGCCCCGCAAAAGGCCCTTTTAAGGGCTGGTAATAGAGCTGTTAACTTTTGTAATTTAGAATAGGGTAGGGCATTTTTTTTATTTTGGGGGGCTTTATTATTTTATTAGGGGGCTTAGAATAGGTGTAATTAGCTTAAAAATCTTGTAATCTTTTTTTATTTTTTTGTAATTTAGTTTAGTGTATTTAATTGTATTTTAGTTTAGATATTTGTAGTTTATTTAATTAATTTATTGATAGTGTAGGTGTATTTGTAACTTAGGTTAGGATTTATTTTACAGGTAAATTGGTAATTATTTTAACTAGGTAGCTATTAAATAGTTATTAACTATTTAATAGCTATTGTACCTAGTTAAAATAAATACCAAGTAAAATAAATATAAACCCTAAAATAGCTACAATGAAATTATAAATTATATTGTAGCTATCTTAGGGTTTATTTTATAGGTAAGTATTGAGATTTAAATAGGAATAATTTAGTTAATATTATTAATATTATTTAGATTTATTTTAATAATAATTAAGTTAGGGGTGTTAGAGTTAGATAGGGTTAATATAGTTAATATATATATACTATAGTAACGATATTAACTATATTAACCCTAATATAATTAGGGTTAATATAGTTAATATATATAATATAATAACTATATTAACCCTAATATAATTAGGGTTAATATAGGTGGCAGCAGTGTAGGGGGGTCAGATTAGGGGTTAATCTATTTAATATAGGTGGCGGCGGTGTAGGGGGATTAGATTAAGGGGTAATACATTTATTATAGGTGGTGGCGGTGTAGGGGGATTTAGATTAGAGGCAAAAGAGCTGATTACTTTTTGATAATGCCCCGCAAAAAGCCCTTTTAAGGGCTGGTAAAAGAGCTGATTACTTTGGTGAAATGCCCCGCAAAAAGCCCTTTTAAGGGCTGGCAATAGAGTTGTTACTTTGGGGCAATGCCACGCAAAAGGCCCTTTTAAGGGCTGGTAATAGAGCTGATTACTTTAGGGGGATTAGATTAGGGGTTAATGTATTTAATATAGCTGGCGGCGGTGTAGGGGGATTAAATTAGGGGTTAATAATTTTAATATATCTGGCGGCGGGGTAGGGGGATTAGATTAGGGGTTAATAATTTTAATATAGCTGGCGGCGGGGTAGGGGGATTAAATTAGGGGTTAATAATTTTAATATAGCTGGTGGCGGGGTAGGAGCTCACATTAGGGGGTAGGTAATGTAGGTGGCGGCGGTGTAAGGGGCTCACATTAGGGGGTAGGTAATGTAGGTGGCGGCGGTGTATGGGGCTCACATTAGGGGGTAGGTAATGTAGGTGGCGGCGGTGTAAGGGGCTCACATTAGGGGGTAGGTAATGTAGATGGCGGCGGGGTAGGGGCTCACATTAGGGGGGTTATACATTTAATGTAGGTGGCGGCGGGGTCCGGGAGCGGCGGTTTAGGAGTTAAATACTTTATTAGGGATTGCGGCGGGGGATCGCGGTTGATAGGTAGATAGACATTGCGCATGCGTTAGGTGTTAGATTTTATTTAGCAGTTCGCAGTTGACAGGTAGATAGACATTGCGCATGCGTTAGGTGTTAGGTTTTATTTTGCAGGTAGTTTAGGGAGTTACGGGGCTCCAATACTCAGTGTAAGGCTTACTACTCCTGCAATTTGTGGCGAGGTGAAAATGGAGTAAGATTTCTCCATTTTCGCCACGTAAGTTCTTACGCTGTATATTGGATACCAAACTGCGCTGGTTTGGTATACTTGCCTATGGGCCAAAAAACTACGTCCGAAAGGCAGAAATATACGAGCGTAACTTCTAGGTTACGCCGTATATGTGATACCAAACCAGCGCAAAATTTGGGCTCGCCGGCTTTTGCGGGCGACACTGCATATCGGATCGAGGCCCTGGTTGTAAATCTGAAAGTTGTATTGAAGCACTTCCCAAAAGAGGAAACTATTGATTCATTAGTGAAATGTTTAGAGGCGTTGATGGTAATAGAGTAGAAATAAAAATTGAATAAAAGATACAAAAAAGTTTTTAGCAGCTCATGGGCAGTACTTTAACAAGTAACCTTTTTCCCAGCCAATCATGGCTTAGATGTCCATTACATCATATGAATTTATAATAAGGGAGGAGCAGATAAACTACATCTCTTTCATTCCCCATCATGCTTTACTTCTGCTCTCTTCCCCTCTCACATACAGGACCTTAATCTCTTCCTATCTCTCTCATCTGTTTGTGCCACACTCATTGTCCGTCTCATTTCTGCACCACATTCAGGCATCTCTTGAGGTTATATATATATATATATATACACAGTCACCTGTAAAGGTTATATATCGGCTGATAAGGAAGAAATATATTGATCTGCTACTCAAGTGAAAACCAAAACACCTTATATTTACTTTATTTTTCAGATAATCCAGAATATAAAATATATTTGGTATATTTTACATATTCTCCACTCCTCTGTTGCTGAGGAGCACTGAACCTTAAGTCTGTTAACCAGAACCTACGGCTGTCATTAGCACAATCCATATAAAATGTATTTAGCAGAATATTCCAGAACAAAGTGTTGGTGCCTGAGCTTTATTGATTTGATTTTAAATTCCAGAGATGTCCCGGAGGTTATCCCGGTGAAACAGGATACATATGGGAAAAGCATGAATTATGGAACACTGGTTTTCATGTAGACCATGTCGCTAAGGACCTATAATCTACAGGTGATGATTGTCCAGATAATGATTTCACCAGCTGAATAAACTTTCAGGCAAATATCCTGGTTGGTCCACAGAGTCATCTTCAGCTGAAAAAGTCAGAACAAATTTCTAGTGAATAAACATTGTACAAAACACAACTAATTGCAACTGGTGACAACAATGGTGCTCTCTGAAGTCTTAAAGGGACATGAAGACTGAACATTTTCCTTTGTGATTCCACTAGACCATAAAATTTTCCTTTGTGATAACACTAAGTAATATTTTAAACAATTTACTTCTATTATCAAATTTGATTAGTTCTTGTGGAATCCTTTATTGAAAAGCATACTTAGGTAGGCTCAGGAGCTGTGAGCTGGCTGCCGATAGGTGGCTGCACATATATGTGTATTGTCATTGGCTTATTGATGTGTTCAGATAGCTCCTAGTAGAGCATTGCTGCTACTTCAACAAACGATACCAAGAGAATGAAGCAACATTGATAATAGAAGTAAATTAGAAAGTTGTTTAAAAATTTATGTTCTATCTTTGTAACGGCTAACTTTGGCACCCCAGGTCTTTTGGAACTACATTTCCCATGATACTTAGGCACTTTGTAGTCTAGCTGAGCATTATGGAAAATGTAATTCTGAAGCATCAGATGTGCCAAGTTTAGCCATCACTGCTTGGAATAAAGAAACATTTTGGGTTTCATATTGCTTTAATACTATATGCCAGGTTCAGTTAAATGCCATCTACCAAGTCCTTGATTCTATGCTGCTGGTCAGATGAGTTTGGGGTGATTTTCATCTACTGTTTCTGAGGTGACAGGGAGGTTCAGAAGCAGATTTCTTACGATCACAGCTTTGTAAATGAGCGAACCTACACTGCTAGAGCCATTCGCAGCTTAACCCCTCGCACCAAATTGTACGTATTTATACTGTAGTACTTGCTGCAGTACCCACTGTCAGTTTAGACAGTGTAGACTGCAGCGGGGCAGAAGGCATGTGTCTTCAGATGGTAAGGAAGCACTGATCATGCGCCCTTACTATATAAAGCCAGATCATTACAAAGAGTGACACTGTCAGCTTAGACAGTGTAGACTGCACCTGGGGCAGAAGGCATGTGTCTTCAGATGGTAAGGAAGCACTGATCATGCGCCCTTACTATATAAAGCCAGATCATTACAAAGAGTGACACTGTCAGCTTAGACAGTGTAGACTGCACCTGGGGCAGAAGGCATGTGTCTTTGGATGGTAAGGAAGCACTGATCAATCATGCGCCCTTATCATATATTGCCAGATCGTTACAAAGAGTGACACTGTCAGCTTAGAAAGTGTACACTGCAGCAGGGGCAGAAGGCATGTGTCTTCAGATGGTAAGGAAGCACTGATAATGGGCCCATACCATATGAAGCCAGATCATTATAAAGAGTAACACTGTCAGCTTAGAAAGTGTAGACTGCAGCTGGGCAGAAGGCATGTGTCTTCAGATGGTAAGTAAGTACTGATCATGCACCCTTTTCATATAATGCCAGATCGTTACAAAGAGTGACACTGTCAGCTTATAAAGTGTAGACTGCAGCAGGGGCAGAAGGCATGTGTCTTCAGATGGTAAGGAAGCACTGATAATGCGCCCTTACCATATGAAGCCAGATCATTACAAAGAGTAACACTGTCAGCTTAGAAAGTGTAGACTGCAGCTGGGCAGAAGGCATGTGTCTTCAGATGGTAAGGAAACACTGATCATGCGCCCTTATCATATAATGCCAGATCGTTAAAAAGAGTGACACTGTCAGCTTAGAAAGTGTAGACTGCAGCAGGGGCAGAAGGCATGTGTCTTCAGATGGTAAGGAAGCACTGATCATGTGCCCTTATCATACAATGCCAGATCATTACAAAGAGTGACACTGTCTGCTTCACTTTGTAATAATCCTCTGTTGGTGCCAGTGGGAGCAATGGGAGGGAAGGAGGGAGGTGAGTGGGCGGCCTCAAGGAGGAGGGGTGAGGGAGGGGCCCTACACTACAGAAAAAATAAACCATAATTATACATTTAAAAAATTAAACAAAAAAAGTAGTTATTTGTTACTGGCTCAGAAATACACAACTATATACGTGTTCCAACATGCATACACATGCACACTTACATGCATACACACATGCACACTTAAAAGCATACACACATGCACACTTACATGCATACACACATGCACACTTACATGCATACACACATGCGCACTTACATGCATACACACATGCATACTTACATGCATACACACACACATGCACACTTACATACATACACACATGCATACATAAATATACACATGCACACTGTCTTACATACATGCACACATGCACCATTACATACATACACACATGCACACTTACATACATACACACATGCACACTTACATACATACACACTTACATATATAGATACATATACAAATGCACACTTACATACATAAACACTTACATACTACATGCACACTTACATACATACATACACACATTCACACGTATGTATGTACGTATGTATGTACATACATATACACATACAAACATACACACTTACATGCATACTTACATACATATACAAATGCACACTTACATACATACACGCACAAGTACATACATACTTACATACATACAAATACACACTTACATACATACACTACACACATGCACACTTACATACGTACACATTTACATACATACACACATGCACACTTATATATACACATGTACACTTACATACATACAAATTTACATACATTCACACATGCACACTTATATATACACATGTACACCATTCTATACATACATACACTACACACATGCACACTTACATATTCACATGTACACTTACATACATACACTATACCCATGCACACTTACATACATACTTGCATGCATGCACACATGAATACTTACACACAAACACATGTACTTAAATACACACATACACATATTTCCATATACAAACTTACATATACACATAGATACTTACATACAAACATGCATACATGCTGACATACTTACATGTACTGTATACACATATTTTCAGATACACACTTACATACACATATACATACACATATTTCCATGTGCAAACCCACACAGACACATACATACACACATGCATATTTACATACATACATGCACATACTAAACGGCATACTTGCTAGGGTTGCTACCTCGGCCATGTTTTCCTGGACACATGAGTTACACATGCTGCAGGAAGTGTATTGTGCTGTTCATCAGCACTATTCATGTGATGTCCAGAGGCACAATACACTACCACCTAGAATGCTCTACTAACAACATGAAGCACTGTTCTAACCCTCCATCTCATCTCTCTACAGGTATGCATCTCTCCTGCTTCCTTTATCTGCCTGGTTGGCCCTCCGTGTCCCTTTAATTTGCTTATAATACACTGGTATGCATCTCTCCTGCTTCCTTTATCTGCCTGGTTGTCCCTCCGTGTCCCTTTAATTTGCTTATAATACACTGGTATGCATCTCTCCTGCTTCCCTTATCTGCCTGGTTGCCCCTCCGTGTCCCTTTAATTTGCTTATAATACACTGGTATGCATCTCTCCTGCTTCCTTTATCTGCCTGGTTGTCCCTCCGTGTCCCTTTAATTTGCTTATAATATACTGGTATGCATCTCTCCTGCTTCCTTTATCTGCCTGGTTGTCCCTCTGTGTCCCTTTAATTTGCTTATAATACACTGGTATGCATCTCTCCTGCTTCCTTTATCTGCCTGGTTGTCCCTCTGTGTCCCTTTAATTTGCTTATAATACACTGGTATGCATCTCTCCTGCTTCCTTTATCTGCCTGGTTGTCCCTCCGTGTCCCTTTAATTTGCTTATAATACACTGGTATGCATCTCTCCTGCTTCCTTTATCTGCCTGGTTGCCCCTCTGTATCCCTTTAATTTGCTAAAATATACTGGTATGCATCTCTCCTGCTTCCTTTATCTGCCTGGTTGTCCCTCTGTGTCCCTTTAATTTGCTAAAATACACTGGTATGCATCTCTCCTGCTTCCTTTATCTGCCTGGTTGCCCCTCTGTATCCCTTTAATTTGCTAAAATACACTGGTATGCATCTCTCCTGCTTCCTTTATCTGCCTGGTTGTCCCTCCGTATCCCTTTAATTTGCTAAAATACACTGGTATGCATCTCTCCTGCTTCCTTCATCTGCCTGGTTGCCCCTCTGTATCCCTTTAATTTGCTTATAAAACACTGGTATGCATCTCTCCTGCTTCCTTTATCTGCCTGGTTGTCCCTCTGTGTCCCTTTAATTTGCTTATAATACACTGGTATGCATCTCTCCTGCTTCCTTTATCTGCCTGGTTGGCCCTCCGTGTCCCTTTAATTTGCTTATAATACACTGGTATGCATCTCTCCTGCTTCCTTTATCTGCCTGGTTGTCCCTCTGTGTCCCTTTAATTTGCTTATAATACACTGGTATGCATCTCTCCTGCTTCCTTTATCTGCCTGGTTGGCCCTCCGTGTCCCTTTAATTTACTTATAATACACTGGTATGCATCTCTCCTGCTTCCTTTATCTGCCTGGTTGGCCCTCCGTGTCCCTTTAATTTACTTATAATACACTGGTATGCATCTCTCCTGCTGCCTTTATCTGCCTGGTTGGCCCTCCGTGTCCCTTTAATTTGCTTATAAAACACTGGTATGCATCTCTCCTGCTTCCCTTATCTGCCTGGTTGGCCCTCCGTGTCCCTTTAATTTACTTATAATACACTGGTATGCATCTCTCCTGCTTCCTTTATCTGCCTGGTTGCCCCTCTGTGTCCCTTTAATTTGCTTATAAAACACTGGTATGCATCTCTCCTGCTTCCTTTATCTGCCTGGTTGGCCCTCCGTGTCCCTTTAATTTGCTTATAAAACACTGGTATGCATCTCTCCTGCTTCCCTTATCTGCCTGGTTGGCCCTCCGTGTCCCTTTAATTTACTTATAATACACTGGTATGCATCTCTCCTGCTTCCTTTATCTGCCTGGTTGGCCCTCCGTGTCCCTTTAATTTGCTTATAAAACACTGGTATGCATCTCTCCTGCTTCCCTTATCTGCCTGGTTGGCCCTCCGTGTCCCTTTAATTTACTTATAATACACTGGTATGCATCTCTCCTGCTTCCCTTATCTGCCTGGTTGGCCCGCTGTGTCCCTTTAATTTACTTATAATACACTGGTATGCATCTCTCCTGCTTCCTTTATCTGCCTGGTAGGCCCTCCGTGTCCCTTTAATTTGCTTATAATACACTGGTATGCATCTCTCCTGCTTCCTTTATCTGCCTGGTTGGCCCTCCGTGTCCCTTTAATTTGCTTATAATACACTGGTATGCATCTCTCCTGCTTCCTTTTTCTGCCTGGTTGGCCCTCCGTGTCCCTTTAATTTGCTTATAATACACTGGTATGCATCTCTCCTGCTTCCTTTATCTGCCTGGTTGTCCCTCCGTGTCCCTTTAATTTGCTTATAATACACTGGTATGCATCTCTCCTGCTGCCTTTATCTGCCTGGTTGCCCCTCTGTGTCCCTTTAATTTACTTATAATACACTGGTATGCATCTCTCCTGCTTCCCTTATCTGCCTGGTTGGCCCTCCATGTCCCTTTAATTTGCTTATAATACACTGGTATGCATCTCTCCTGCTT
The DNA here is from genome assembly GCF_027579735.1 of Bombina bombina. Lineage (NCBI taxonomy): Eukaryota > Metazoa > Chordata > Amphibia > Anura > Bombinatoridae > Bombina > Bombina bombina. Next base: position 1,149,005,112 of record NC_069504.1, read on the forward strand.
CCTTTATCTGCCTGGTTGCCCCCCGTGTCCCTTTAATTTGCTTATAATACACTGGTATGCATCTCTCCTGCTTCCTTTATCTGCCTGGTTGCCCCTCCGTGTCCCTTTAATTTGCTTATAAAACACTGGTATGCATCTCTCCTGCTGCCTTTATCTGCCTGGTTGCCCCTCTGTGTCCCTTTAATTTGCTTATAATACACTGGTATGCATCTCTCCTGCTTCCTTTATCTGCCTGGTTGCCCCTCCGTGTCCCTTTAATTTGCTTATAAAACACTGGTATGCATCTCTCCTGCTTCCTTTATCTGCCTGGTTGGCCCTCCGTGTCCCTTTAATTTGCTTATAATACACTGGTATGCATCTCTCCTGCTTCCTTTATCTGCCTGGTTGCCCCTCCGTGTCCCTTTAATTTGCTTATAAAACACTGGTATGCATCTCTCCTGCTGCCTTTATCTGCCTGGTTGCCCCTCCGTGTCCCTTTAATTTGCTTATAATACACTGGTATGCATCTCTCCTGCTTCCTTTATCTGCCTGGTTGCCCCTCCGTGTCCCTTTAATTTGCTTATAAAACACTGGTATGCATCTCTCCTGCTTCCTTTATCTGCCTGGTTGCCCCTCCGTGTCCCTTTAATTTGCTTATAATACACTGGTATGCATCTCTCCTGCTTCCCTTATCTGCCTGGTTGGCCCTCCGTGTCCCTTTAATTTACTTATAAAACACTGGTATGCATCTCTCCTGCTTCCTTTATCTGCCTGGTTGTCCCTCCGTGTCCCTTTAATTTGTTTATAATACACTTGTATGCATCTCTCCTGCTTTCTTTATCTGCCTGGTTGCCCCTCCGTGTCCCTTTAATTTGCTTATAAAACACTGGTATGCATCTCTCCTGCTTCCCTTATCTGCCTGGTTGTCCCTCTGTGTCCCTTTAATTTACTTATAATACACTGGTATGCATCTCTCCTGCTTCCTTTATCTGCCTGGTTGGCCCTCCGTGTCCCTTTAATTTACTTATAATACACTGGTATGCATCTCTCCTGCTTCCCTTATCTGCCTGGTTGGCCCTCCGTGTCCCTTTAATTTACTTATAATACACTGGTATGCATCTCTCCTGCTTCCTTTTTCTGCCTGGTTGGCCCTCCATGTCCCTTTAATTTGCTTATAATACACTGGTATGCATCTCTCCTGCTTCCCTTATCTGCCTGGTTGGCCCTCCATGTCCCTTTAATTTGCTTATAATACACTGGTATGCATCTCTCCTGCTTTCTTTATCTGCCTGGTTGCCCCTCCGTGTCCCTTTAATTTGCTTATAATACACTGGTATGCATCTCTCCTGCTTCCTTTATCTGCCTGGTTGCCCCCCGTGTCCCTTTAATTTGCTTATAATACACTGGTATGCATCTCTCCTGCTTCCTTTATCTGCCTGGTTGCCCCTCCGTGTCCCTTTAATTTGCTTATAAAACACTGGAATGCATCTCTCCTGCTGCCTTTATCTGCCTGGTTGCCCCTCTGTATCCCTTTAATTTGCTAAAATACACTGGTATGCATCTCTCCTGCTTCCTTTATCTGCCTGGTTGCCCCTCCGTGTCCCTTTAATTTGCTTATAAAACACTGGTATGCATCTCTCCTGCTGCCTTTATCTGCCTGGTTGCCCCTCTGTATCCCTTTAATTTGCTAAAATACACTGGTATGCATCTCTCCTGCTTCCTTTATCTGCCTGGTTGCCCCTCTGTATCCCTTTAATTTGCTAAAATACACTGGTATGCATCTCTCCTGCTTCCTTTATCTGCCTGGTTGCCCCTCTGTATCCCTTTAATTTGCTAAAATACACTGGTATGCATCTCTCCTGCTGCCTTTATCTGCCTGGTTGCCCCTCTGTATCCCTTTAATTTGCTAAAATACACTGGTATGCATCTCTCCTGCTGTCTGGATTTATGATTTTTTTGTTAGATTTGTTATCAGTTCCTTTGTACAATATCTGTGCTTCCCAACCATTTGTCTTCCCCAAATCTAATTTGCAAGTGTGTGTAACTCCAGTCTCCTAACTAGTCTGCCTGTGCACAGCTGTCCTGATTCAAATCATTACAATTTATAATCTGACTACTAGAAATAAGTGACCACTTGGCTCTCTGATGCCTTGGCTCTTTGTGCCCTGTGCTTCTAAGTGCCCTGTGTTACAAGTGGCCGAGTTAAGAACTGGAGGGGCAAACTGCAGTCCCACTAACAGGTAAACCTCACTAACTATACACGTGCACAATGCTTTCCATGTATTTTCTGCTATTTCTGTCTGCCCTTTTCCTAAAACTCACTGCACTTCCCTGTAGCAACAATAACCCCCACACTATCCATATCTCACCCTCACTCCTCTCATCCCCTATGCTGTCCTCTCATGAACTACTCTTTCTCCATAGAAATACTTCCCCATCTAACTCTCCTGTGTCTAATCATACCCGCTCCTACAAGTCCCCCTCTCACCTTCTGTCACTCTCACTGCTACTACTGCTTGCTGCTGGTGACATCTCTCCTGTGTCTAATCATACCCGCTCCTACAAGTCTCACTCTCACCTTCTGTCACTCTCACTGCTACTACTGCTTGCTGCTGGTGACATCTCTCCTGTGTCTAATCTTACCCGCTCCTAGAAGTCTCACTCTCACCTTCTGTCACTCACACTGCTACTACTGCTTGCTGCTGGTGACATCTCTCCTGTGTCTAATCATACCCGCTCCTACAAGTCTCACTCTCACCTTCTGTCACTCTCACTGCTACTACTGCTTGCTGCTGGTGACATCTCTCCTGTGTCTAATCATACCCGCTCCTACAAGTCTCACTCTCACCTTCTGTCACTCACACTGCTACTACTGCTTGCTGCTGGTGACATCTCTCCTGTGTCTAATCTTACCCGCTCCTACAAGTCCCCCTCTCACCTTCTGTCACTCTCACTGCTACTACTGCTTGCTGCTGGTGACATCTCTCCTGTGTCTAATCTTACCCGCTCCTACAAGTCTCACTCTCACCTTCTGTCACTCTCACTGCTACTACTGCTTGCTTCTGGTGACATCTCTCCTGTGTCTAATCTTACCCGCTCCTACAAGTCTCACTCTCACCTTCTGTCACTCACACTGCTACTACTGCTTGCTGCTGGTGATGTCTCTCCTGTGTCTAATCTTACCCGCTCCTACAAGTCTCACTCTCACCTTCTGTCACTCTCACTGCTACTACTGCTTGCTGCTGGTGACATCTCTCCTGTGTCTAATCATACGCGCTCCTACAAGTCTCACTCTCACCTTCTGTCACTCACACTGCTACTACTGCTTGCTGCTGGTGACATCTCTCCTGTGTCTAATCTTACCCGCTCCTACAAGTCTCACTCTCACCTTCTGTCACTCACACTGCTACTACTGCTTGCTGCTGGTGATGTCTCTCCTGTGTCTAATCATACCCGCTCCTACAAGTCTCACTCTCACCTTCTGTCACTCTCACTGCTACTACTGCTTGCTGCTGGTGATGTCTCTCCTGTGTCTCGTCATACCCGCTCCTACAAGTCTCACTCTCACCTTGTCACTCACACTGCTACTACTGCTTGCTGCTGGTGACATCTCTCCTGTGTCTAATCATACCCGCTCCTACAAGTCTCACTCTCACCTTCTGTCACTCACACTGCTACTACTGCTCGCTGCTGGTGATGTCTCTCCTGTGTCTAATCATACACGCTCCTACAAGTCTCACTCTCACCTTCTGTCACTCACACTGCTACTACTGCTTGCTGCTGGTGATGTCTCTCCTGTGTCTAGTCATATGCGCTCCTACAAGTCTCACTCTCACCTTCTGTCACTCTCACTGCTACTACTGCTTGCTGCTGGTGACATCTCTCCTGTGTCTAATCATACACGCTCCTACAAGTCTCACTCTCACCTTCTGTCACTCACACTGCTACTACTGCTTGCTGCTGGTGATGTCTCTCCTGTGTCTAATCATACGCGCTCCTACAAGTCTCACTCTCACCTTCTGTCACTCACACTGCTACTACTGCTCGCTGCTGGTGATGTCTCTCCTGTGTCTAGTCATACGCGCTCCTACAAGTCTCACTCTCACCTTCTGTCACTCTCACTGCTACTACTGCTCGCTGCTGGTGATGTCTCTCCTGTGTCTAGTCATACGCGCTCCTACAAGTCTCACTCTCTCCTCCTGTCACTCTCACTGCTACTACTGCTTGCTTCTGGTGACATCTCTCCTGTGTCTAATCATACCCGCTCCTACAAGTCTCACTCTCACCTTCTGTCACTCTCACTGCTACTACTGCTTGCTGCTGGTGACATCTCTCCTGTGTCTAATCATACGCGGTCCTACAAGTCTCAGTCTCACCTTCTGTCACTCTCACTGCTACTACTGCTTGCTGCTGGTGACGTCTCTCCTGTGTCTAATCATACGCGCTCCTACAAGTCTCACTCTCACCTTCTGTCACTCTCACTGCTACTACTGCTTGCTGCTGGTGACGTCTCTCCTGTGTCTAATCATACCCGCTCCTACAAGTCTCACTCTCACCTTCTGTCACTCACACTGCTACTACTGCTTGCTGCTGGTGACGTCTCTCCTGTGTCTAATCATACCCGCTCCTACAAGTCTCACTCTCACCTTCTGTCACTCACACTGCTACTACTGCTTGCTGCTGGTGACGTCTCTCCTGTGTCTAATCTTACCCGCTCCTACAAGTCTCACTCTCACCTTCTGTCACTCACACTGCTACTACTGCTTGCTGCTGGTGACATCTCTCCTGTGTCTAATCTTACCCGCTCCTACAAGTCTCACTCTCACCTTCTGTCACTCACACTGCTACTACTGCTTGCTGCTGGTGACATCTCTCCTGTGTCTAATCTTACCCGCTCCTACAAGTCTCACTCTCACCTTCTGTCACTCTCACTGCTACTACTGCTTGCTGCTGGTGACATCTCTCCTGTGTCTAATCATACCCGCTCCTACAAGTCTCACTCTCACCTTCTGTCACTCTCACTGCTACTACTGCTTGCTGCTGGTGACGTCTCTCCTGTGTCTAATCATACCCGCTCCTACAAGTCTCACTCTCACCTTCTGTCACTCACACTGCTACTACTGCTTGCTTCTGGTGACGTCTCTCCTGTGTCTAATCATACCCGCTCCTACAAGTCTCAATCTCACCTTCTGTCACTCTCACTGCTACTACTGCTTGCTGCTGGTGACATCTCTCCTGTGTCTAATCATACCCGCTCCTACAAGTCTCACTCTCACCTTCTGTCACTCTCACTGCTACTACTGCTTGCTGCTGGTGACATCTCTCCTGTGTCTAATCATACCCGCTCCTACAAGTCTCACTCTCACCTTCTGTCACTCACACTGCTACTACTGCTTGCTGCTGGTGACGTCTCTCCTGTGTCTAATCTTACCCGCTCCTACAAGTCTCACTCTCACCTTCTGTCACTCACACTGCTACTACTGCTTGCTGCTGGTGACGTCTCTCCTGTGTCTAATCTTACCGTTCCTACAAGTCTTACTGTCACCTTCTGTCACTCTCACTGCTACTACTGCTTGCTGCTGGTGACGTCTCTCCTGTGTCTAATAATACCCGCTCCTACAAGTCTCACTCTTACCTTCTGTCACTCTCACTGCTACTACTGCTTGCTGCTGGTGATGTCTCTCCTGTGTCTAATCATACCCGCTCCTACAAGTCTCACTCTCACCTTCTGTCACTCACACTGCTACTACTGCTTGCTGCTGGTGACGTCTCTCCTGTGTCTAGTCATACACGCTACTACAAGTCTTACTGTCACCTTCTGTCACTCTCACTGCTACTACTGCTTGCTGCTGGTGATGTCTCTCCTGTGTCTAATCATACCCACTCCTACAAGTCTCACTCTCACCTTCTGTCACTCACACTGCTACTACTGCTTGCTGCTGGTGACGTCTCTCCTGTGTCTAATCATACCCGCTCCTACAAGTCTCACTCTCACCTTCTGTCACTCACACTGCTACTACTGCTTGCTGCTGGTGACATCTCTCCTGTGTCTAATCATACCCGCTCCTACAAGTCTCACTCTCACCTTCTGTCACTCTCACTGCTACTACTGCTTGCTGCTGGTGACATCTCTCCTGTGTCTAATCATACCCGCTCCTACAAGTCTCACTCTCACCTTCTGTCACTCCCACTCCTACTACTGCTTGCTGCTGGTGACATCTCTCCTGTGTCTAGTCATACCCGCTCCTACAAGTCCCCCTCTCACCTTCTGTCACTCACACTGCTACTACTGCTTGCTGCTGGTGACGTCTCTCCTGTGTCTAATCTTACCGTTCCTACAAGTCTTACTGTCACCTTCTGTCACTCACACTGCTACTACTGCTTGCTGCTGGTGATGTCTCTCCTGTGTCTAATCTTACCCGCTCCTACAAGTCTCACTCTCACCTTCTGTCACTCACACTCCTACTACTGCTTGCTGCTGGAGACATCTCTCCTGTGTCTAATCCTACCCGCTCCTACAAGTCTCACTCTCACCTTCTGTCACTCTCACTGCTACTACTGCTTGCTGCTGGTGACATCTCTCCTGTGTCTAATCATACCCGCTCCTACAAGTCTCACTCTCACCTTCTGTCACTCACACTGCTACTACTGCTTGCTGCTGGTGACGTCTCTCCTGTGTCTAATCTTACCCGCTCCTACAAGTCTCACTCTCACCTTCTGTCACTCTCACTGCTACTACTGCTTGCTGCTGGTGACGTCTCTCCTGTGTCTAATCATATGCGCTCCTACAAGTCTCACTCTCACCTTCTGTCACTCACACTGCTACTACTGCTTGCTGCTGGTGACGTCTCTCCTGTGTCTAATCTTACCCGCTCCTACAAGTCTCACTCTCACCTTCTGTCACTCACACTCCTACTACTGCTTGCTGCTGGAGACATCTCTCCTGTGTCTAATCTTACCCGCTCCTACAAGTCTCACTCTCACCTTCTGTCACTCTCACTGCTACTACTGCTTGCTTCTGGTGACGTCTCTCCTGTGTCTAATCTTACCCGCTCCTACAAGTCCCCCTCTCACCTTCTGTCACTCTCACTGCTACTACTGCTTGCTGCTGGTGACATCTCTCCTGTGTTTAATCATACCCGCTCCTACAAGTCTCACTCTCACCTTCTGTCACTCACACTGCTACTACTGCTTGCTTCTGGTGACATCTCTCCTAACCCTGGCCCTGCAGTAATCACCAGACTTTTACACTCTCGCTCAGTCCCCCACAATACAAACTCAAGGTCACGCAATCCTAACAATCTCATCTCTATTAACCCACAGTGCTTATCCCCTCTCTTTTCTTGTGCTCTTTGGAATGCTCGCTCTGTCTGTAACAAACTTACAACTGTTCATGACCTGTTTGTTTCTAACACCTTCAATCTTCTAGCAATTACTGAAACCTGGTTATCCTCTTCTGACACTGCTTCCATTGCTGCTCTCACGGTGGTCTCCACTTTAGCCACACACCTAGGCCAGGTGAGAGACACGGTGGCGGTGTTGGAATCTTACTCTCTCCCTCTTGCTCCTATCAGCACCTGCAGCCTCATCCATCTCTCTCCTTTTCCTCCTTTGAAGTCCACTGCATCCGCCTATTATCCCCCCTCTCCCTCAGGGTGGCAGTTATCTATCGCCCCTTGGACCAACCTCCAAATTCCTTGATAACTTTGCTGCCTGGCTTTCTCACTTTCTCTCTACAAATACACCTGCTCTAATCCTGGGGGACTTCAACATCCCCGTTGATAATCCATCTGCCCCTGCTGCCTCTAAGCTCCTCTCACTCACAAACTCCTTTGGTCTCTCACAATCCACCCTATTCCCTACTCACTGCGATGGACACTCTATTGATCTGGTATTCTCCTACCTCTGCTCTCTCTCTCTGACGCCACCTGTCGCCCATTTCCCATCTCAGACCACCATCTGCACACTTCCATAATATCCTGCCCTGACCTTGCTACAACCCACTATAACAATACTCTCTCCTCGGCATTGGACACTTTCGCTCCTCCCCAAATACGCAAAACCCCACGTCGTCAGCTCCAACCCTGGCACTCTAAGCAAACATGCTACCTGCAAAAATGCTCCCGTGCTGCTGAACGTGCCTGGAGGAAATCCCGCTCTGAGTCAGATTTCCTCCACTATAAGTTCATTCTTCATTCTTACTCCTGTGCCCTTCACTTAACCAAGCAAACCTACTTCTCTTCTCTTATATCTACTCACTCCTCAAACCCTAAACGTCTCTTCTCCATTTTCAACTCTCTCCTTTATCCACCTGCACCACCCCCTTTATCTGCCTTTAGTGCTCAAGACCTGTCAGACTACATTTTCAACAAAACAATTACCATCCGAAGTAATATCCCAACACAAGACTGCAACCTTCCATCTCCGCCCCCGGCAACCCCCTCCACCACTCTTAGCACCTCCCCCCCACCACTGAGAATGAAGTGAGTTCCCTATTGTCTTCCTCACACCTCACTACCTGCCCACTTGACCCTATCCCTTCACATCTAATACATTCTCTGTCTTCTACCCTCACTCCAGCTCTTACTCACATATTCAACCTATCTTTTACTACCGGTTCATTCACATCTTCCTTCAAACACGAAACTACGAAATATCTCCAAAATTCGTCCGTTTCTGAGTGCTGAAACTACTAAACAGCTAATCCACTCCCTGGTAATCTCCCGACTTGACTACTGTAATAACCTACTAACTGGCCTCCCTCTTTCCCGCCTCTCCCCTCATCAATCCATCCTAAATGCTAGGCTAATCCACCTCTCCTGACGCTCTGCTCCTCTCTGCTAGTCCCTTCACTGGCTACCCATCCACAGCAGAATTAACTTCAAAATTCTCATCCTGACCTACAAAGCCCATACAAACGCAGCCCCCTACCTGTCCTCACTCATCAACAAATATACTCCAGCCCGCCCCCTAAGATCCAACAATGACCTGCTCCTTGCATCTTCTATCATTACCTCCTCCCATGCTAGGATACAGGACTTCTCTTGTGCGGCACCAACCATCTGGAATGCACTTTCTAGAGCTGTCAGACTCTCCCCTAACCTTTCCTCCTTTAAACCCTCCCTAAAGACCTTTTTGTTCAGGGAAGCTTATTACCCAACTCAGTAACAAATGAATTCCACAAGATGCTGCCCCATCTAACTCCACACTAACATCATTCTCACCTTTGCAGTCCCCACCTCCTGTTTCTCACTTTCCTACCCATCTAGATTGTAAGTTCCCACAGGAACAGGGCCCTCAATTCCCCCTGTATTTGTTTGTTAAACTTTGTCTGTTGTCTTTTATATTGTATTGTACTGTACTTTTATTTTTGTACCCAAGGACAGAGCTGAGAAATCTGTTGGGGCTTTATAAATAAAGAATAATAATAATAAATGTTCCGCCTGCTTACCCTGCAGCACGTGTAACTCAAAAGTGTCCAGTAAAACATGGCATGAGGCATACCTAATACTGCCAGACTGTCTGCCAGTACCTAAGATGGTGGTGACCAGTGGGGGGAGGGAAGAGAGCTGTTTGGGAGGGATTAGGGTATGTGATACCTACACAAGAGCCACTATTAACCGTACAAGCTAACAGGTTAACCCTTTCACTGCCGGAAATTTCAGATGTGTTGTTCGCAGCTGCAATACTCTGCCTTCTAATTGCCAAAAAACAAAGGCAAAGCCATGAATATCTGAGGTTTCTGAACAAAGGAGAACCCAGAGAAGCTTTTACAACTATTTGTCTTTATGGCTGCAGTAGTTCTGTGTAAAGAAAAACTCCAAGTTTACGAATAGGTAACCTTTTATTTATATATATATATTTGTATCTGGTGGCCAATAGTGGCTTCAAATATACCAAAATGGGCCTAGATCAATACCTTGGGTTGTCTACTTTAAAAATATATATAGTTTTCATAGGTAAATAAAAAAAAAAACAAAGGTTCTATTTCTGTTTAAATGAAGTGATAGCAAAAATGCTCAAAATTCTCAAGTACTTTTGGCAAGTGTTTCTCTGAAATCCCCAGTAGTGAAGGGTTTAAGGGACAGTGTAATCTAATATTTTTCTACTTTTTATTGTGTTCCCAGTTATCCATTTTACTTGCAGTAGTGTATTAAACTGTTTACAAATAACTCCTTCACCTTTTATTTTCTCATTTGAAATAGCTAATATTGTCTCCACCCATACTGAACATTTCTGAACTTAAGTTCTGGTTACAAAAAAAAAAGAAGGTTTTGGTAAAATAAAGCTCCCAGTGAGGGGCTGAGACAGAGAGGTATTAAAATGTGCATTTCACATTGTTCTCTCTACGTACTGGCCTTTAAGTAAACAGTAATAGAGAATATAAGGAGGACTTTGTGTGAATAATTAGATAGATTAAGTATTCTCTCCCTGCAAGATCAGCCCACTGTATTGGGTTTTAGTTATAAGGTTGTAGTTATTTCATATACTAAAATATACCTAAAGGAACATGTTCTCAAACATTTTAAACTCTGCAGCTGGTATAACAAGTAACTGGAAACCAATTGTATAGTACTTTTACTAAATTTACCTCATACTCTGTATTGACACTGGTCCTGAACATACAGTATGTACACTTTATTCACACAAAAGTAAAACATCAAGATGCGCACTTACAGACTTCACCCTCAAACATATGAGGTATGTAATGACATGTTCATATAGATGTCCACCAATAAAGCGGGGTTCCACACTTAAGGTACTGTGAGACTCCAATAATCCCTTGTCACACTGTGTCTGTTTAGCCCACTGTAGGAAAAACACTGACCAGTGTTTTTCACTTTATACTGTCATGCTGAAAAACGCTTGTAGCGTTATATTCCCACAGTCACACTGTTATAAATGCTCACAGGGCTAAAATAAGTTGAAGGGACAATAGGTAATAAGGTACCAATACAGGAGGAGGTAAATACCGTGGCAGCGGGTATCCTATGTTAGAAAGCCGGCTTGGATCCACCGCTGCTCACAGTTCACCGATATCCTCCGTCTATGAGATGGGCGTGGCCTTACGCGTTTCGTTGGGCTCCTCCCAGCTTTCCTACAGTGGGCTAAACGGACACAGTGTGACAAGGGATTATTGGAGTCTCACAGTACCTTAAGTGTGGAACCCCGCTTTATTGGTGGACATCTATATGAACATGTCATTACATACCTCATATGTTTGAAGGTGAAGTCTGTAAGTGCGCATCTTGATGTTTTACTTTTGTGTGAATAAAGTGTAAATTATCTTTTAAATCTGCACTTAGATTGGTGTTTTTCTCCCCCGGCTGCGCTCCATACCCCCTTTCTGTATCTACAGATTTTTTCTCTCATATACTACTTCTCACGGAGATCACACCAGTGATCGGAAGGGAGCTGCACGGCGGACACCAAAAGACAGGAACGTTCTTAAAAGGGAAGTTACAAGCATTTGTTTTATTTTGAAAGACATTATTTTTTCCAGAAAAGAAACTGCACAAGATTTTTGGACTTTTATAGGACATTTTATTACCGTGTGCATTGTTACTGTTGCTTTTCTGGTAGTTGTTTTAAACGGCTTTGTAGCATAAGCATTACTTTTGCATTCCTGATGTGTTTATTTTTATCGGTGTATTTTTTAGTGGGGCAATATTGACCCTTGGGTCTCTTTTTTTCTTTCCTTAAATAACTGGTATAGTTTTCTCGTGGCGCTACCTAAGTACTTTGCTCTTTTCTCTGTTCTATGAAGGGGGTATGTTATTTAACGTCGTGTTACTATATTAATAAATATTCAGTAGCTACACTGTGACATTCGCCCGCTCACCTCCTTCTTGAGCTTTCTGTAGGGAACTAAGGAACAAGGCGGCTGCTTCAGATATTGTGATGGGGTTTGCGTTTCGGCTGCGCGTCTCTAGAAAAGGACAGAAAATATAGCAGATTAAGACACATATGATCAGTATATTTTTCAGAAATACACAGCTTCTTCTTGTTTTTTATTCACGTTTTCCATGAATGTAACAAATCGAAAACATACACAGAATATAAACATGCAAGCATGTTTACATACATACACATATATATACATACATGCATGAATACTTATTTATACACATGCATACACATGCATACTTGCATACATACATACACACATATACATACACGCATACATACATATACACATATATACATACATGCATGAATACTTATTTACACACATACATACACACATATATACATACACACATGCATACTTACATACTTAGATACATACATGCATACTTGCATACATACATACATGCATACATGCATGCATACATACATACATGCATACTTACATACAAAATTCATTAAAATTATGGTGGAGATAAACATCTGAGATTAAAATCCTCCATGTCTCAAAAGTAAATCAATACAAAATGTTTGCATAGGAAATTAGCACATCCAGGCAAGTTCCCCACTTGCTTCTCCCCAGTAAAACTCCATGTACACTATTACTAATGCACAAGAGGATTCTGGGTAAGATATGCAAATTAAATATTTAAAATCACTGCTAGACAACCTGTTTCGTTCTTTTTAGAACTCTTTAGTATTAGATAGATTTCTGATTGCTGCTTAGGTAAAGCTAATTTTAGGGTTAAAACAAAATGTATGCTTACCTGATAAATTTATTTCTTCAAGATATGGTCCACAGATTCATCTTAATTACTGTTGGGAATATCACTCCTGGCCAGCAGGAGGAGGCAAAGAGCACCACAGATAAACTGTTAAGTATCACTCCCTTACCCACAACCCCCAGTCATTTGACCAAAAGGAAATGGAGAAAAGGAGAAACACAAGATGCAGAGGTGTCTGAGGTGTAGCCAAAAAAACTGTCTTTAAAACAAAAAGGGTGGGTCCGTGAACTCACCATATATTGAAGAAATACATTTATCAAGTAAGCATCAATTTTGTTTTCTTCCTAAGATATGGTGAGTCCACGGGTTCATCTTTATTACTGTTGGGAACCAATACCCAAGCTAGAGGACACAGATGAATAGTGGGGGATAAAAACAAGCATGCCTAAACAGAAGGCACCACCGCTTGAAGAACCTTTCTCCCAAAAGCTGCCTCAGCAGAGGCAAAAATATCCAATCTGTAAAATTTGGAAAAAGTACGTAAAGCAAACCAAATTGCAGCCTTGCAAATTTGCTCCATGGAAGCTTAATCCTTAAGAAACCAAGAAAAAACACCCTGGTGGAATGAGCCATAATTTTCTCTGGAAGTTGCTTCCCATCAGACTTATATGCTATATGAATCACACTTCGCAAACAAAAAGAAAGAGTAGAAGCAGAAGCTTTCTGACCTCTACGTTTCCCAGAAAAACAACAAAAAGAGCAGAATACTTGCAAAAGTCCCGCCTCCAAATAGAATTTAAGAGCACGAACCACATCCAAAATGTGTAACAGACGATCTTTCACCGAAGAAGGCTCGGACACAGAGATGGAACAACGATATTCTGATTAATATTTCTATAAGAAAACACTTTAGGAGGAAACCTAACTTAGTACGAATAACCACCTTATCCACATGAAAAATAAGATAAGGAGAATCAAACTGCAAAACTGAGAATTCAGAGACTCTCCGCGCAAAGGAGATATCCAAAAGAAATAAAACCTTCCAAGATAACAACTTAATGTCTACGGAATGCTAAAACGGAGCCTTCAGCAAAAATTTAAGAACAAGATTAAGTCTCCAAGGTGGAGCAACAGGTTTAAACACAGGCCTGATTCTGACAAAGGCCTGACAAAATGCTTGAACATCTGGCATATCTGCCAAAACTTGATGTAACAAAACAGATAAAGCTGAAATATGACCCTTAGAGTTCTAATGGATAACCCTACTCCAAGAGTGCAAGAGTAGCCCTCGGATTCACACCAATAAAAAAATACCCGCCATATATTTTGGCAACGTTTTGAGTAACAGGCTTATGTGCCTGAATCATGGTCTCAATGACTGATTTAGAGAACCCACGCTTAGACAGAATCAAGCGTTCAATCTCCAAGCAGTCAGCTTCAGAGAAATGAGATTTGGATGAAGGAATGGACCCTGAAGTAGAAGGTCCTTCTTCAAAGACAGTCTCCATGGAGGTAGAGAGGACATCTCCACTAGATCTGCATACCAGATCCTTTGAGGCCAAGCCAGAGCAATTAGAATCACTGATGCTCTCTCCTGTTTGAGAAGAGCATTAACTTGTAGAAGCAAAGCAAACCAAGGGAATAGGCAAGCCATCCTGAAGTTCCAAGGTACTGCCTACGCATCTATCAGGAAGACCTGAGGATCCCTCAACCTGGAGCAGTACTTTGGAAGCTTGGCATTCTGTCAAGATGCCATGAGATCTAACTCAGGTACCCCCCATTTGGAAGTTAACCTAGAGAACACCTCCGGATGGAGTTCCCCCCTCCCCAGGACGAATTGTCTGCCTGCTCAGGAATTCGCTTCCCAGTTGTCCACTCCTGGACTGTGAATGGCAGAGAGACAGCAACTGTGAGCTTCCAGCCACCGAATGATCTCCAAGCAGTCCGATCCACCTCCTTCATAGCTAAGGAACTCCTAGTTCCCCCCTGGTGGTTGATGTAAGTCACTGAGGGTATGTCGTTTGACTGTAATCTGATGAACTGGGCCACAGACGGTTGAGGTCAAACCATCAGAGCGATGAAAATATTCCTCAGCTCCAGAATGTTGGATAGTGAGAGTGGACTCCTCCCGGAACCAAGATCCCTGCACCCTTAAAGAGTCCCATACTGCTCCCCAGCCCAACAGGCTGGCATCCATTGTCACAATCACCCAGGAAGGTCTTAGAAAGCAAGTACCCTGAGACAGGTGCTCCTGAGAGATCCACCAAGGGAAAGAGTCTTTCGTCTTCTGATCTAGGACTATCTTTTAAAACAGATCCGCATCATCTCTATTCCATTGTCTGAGCATGCGCAACTGCAGAGCTCTCAGATGAAGTCGAGCAAGGGGGACAATGTCCATGGAAGCCACCATCAGGCCAATTACTTCCATACATTGAGCTACTGAAGGATGTACAGCAGTCTGAAGTGACCGGCAGGAGGAAAGAATCTTTGCTATTCTGACCTCAGACAGAAAAATAGTCATCAGAACGGAATCTGCTATTGTCCATAGGAAAACTACACTTGTAGCTGGAACCAGGGAGCTTTTCTCCGAATACACTTTCCATCCATGAGATCGAAGAAAGACAACAACATCTCTATGTGAGATTTTGCTTGAGGAAAAGATGGCGCTTGAACTAAAATATTGTTCAGATAAGGAGCCACCGCAATGCCCCTTGACCGGATCACAGCCAAGAGGGCCCCTATAACCTTTTGAGAATATTCTGGGAGCTTTGGCAAGTCCAAACGGAAGGGCCACATGAAAAATGTTTGTCTAGTAAGGCAAACTCAGGATTTTGTGATGATCCCTGTAAGCGGAACATGAAGGTACGTATCTACCACACCCAGTGTTCCCAGATGGACTCCCATCCAGGTACTGACCGGGCCAGACTCTACTAAATTACAGAGATCAGATGGGATTGGGTACATTCAGAGTAGAAAGAGAGTAGACCCTTATATCTATGGCCGTCATGAATTGACTTTCCTGCCCTCAAGGAAGAAAAGTGCAAATAGTCTCCATCATGAAGGATGGAACTCTGAAAAATTAGAATAGACATTCCTAGTCAAGAATAGGATGGAAATCCCTTCTAATTTGAGAACCAAAATTAGGTTCGAGAAAATAGCCGAGGCCATGTACCTGAGATGAGACTAGAACTATTACTCCCAGGAATGAGAGATCTTGCACACATCAAGAACACTTTTCTTTCATCTGGTCAGCAGATATTCTAGAACACTGAATTCTTCTCCACCCGAAAGACAGCTGTTAGGACTGCCAGTCTCGGTCCAAACAAGGTCTCACCCTTGTAAGGAATTGCCAGAAGCTTAATTTGGAGTAAAAATTAAAAATATTCCAAATATGGACACTGTTGACACATGTCTTGGTCCGATTGAATATTGAACCTGCATCTGCAGTGTTATAAAGGCTAGGCTGTGCCACTAAGCCTCGCTCCAGATGATCAACAACCTCCTGCTTCTTAACCATTGATCTGCAAGGAGCAACTATTCTCCATAGGAATCAAAGTTTTCTGAGCCAAAGTAAAAATGATCTCTTCTACATAAGGCACTGTGCATTATAATGAAGTCAGTTACAGGAAAAACCTGAAAAAGTTTTCATAGCACGTCAATAACATGCCCTCAAAGGATCTTAGAAATTTTACTAAACTTCTAAGTGTTGACAATGACAAAGTATCCATGTCGTTCAGTAGCTAAAACCTCCAAAACATACAAGAGGTGTTCCCGCATACATCTGAAGGCACTTTCCTTTAGAGGAAGGAATTATACTGTCCGAGTCTGAGACTTTTCCCTCAGAAACTACTGGCGACTCCTCCTCACACTTACTTAGGAGAGAGAAAACCTGTGTAGCAGAATGAGGAACAGACATCTTACCATCTGAATCTTAAGTGTCCTCTTGCGTTCATCCTGTAGAAAGGAAAGGCAGATAAGCCGCAGATATTTAAGAGAATATCTGAGCTGCAAATTCTGCAGACAAATACACTCCTCCAGGAGATTGAGAGGAACTGCAGGGAACTGCATGTGACACCATAAAGGCTTGGGACATTTAAGGAGAAAGCTGTGGCTATGCCTAAACAGCATTATCCTGTGAGACATGAGGCTCAGAGTGCAATATCTATCTGTATCTCAGAAATGCACAGACATTTATAAAACTGTCTAAACATTTTTCAGAGGTCAAGAGGCTCCAAAACAAGGACATCCTTAATCTGAAAAATGCATCTAAAATGAAGGGGACAGAAATGTTTAAACAGAAACAATTGGTCCACAATTCTTTATCCCAGATAGGCACCCCTAGAAGGAACATCTTTATTATGAAAAAGTTGTATCCAATAATAAGGACATCAATGTTTACACAAACACAATAAGTCCGCAAGGGCCAGCAAATTATACAACTGGGCTGTGAAAATACCTCACTATGTTGATAAATCCTTAACGTAAGAATTAACATGTCATATACACATATAAGTAACTATCAAGAACGTGTTCACACTGAACCCGTGTTAATATGCACCATTTGCAAGTAGCTACTTAAACAAGTGAAAGAAAAGACTAACTGTGTCTCCATTTTCACTGTCATTGTAGCCTAAGAACGCCGCTTCGTTCCAGACAGAGAACTAGATAAGAACCTGATTCATTGACAGGCCAAAATTGCGCCTCTCTGATTCCTAAAGGGGAAGAAGAAGGGGGGGGGGGGGCAAGAAAAAACGGCATAGAAATGAAGCGCACATTCACCGCACTTCATTCTGCCGAAAATAAATTACTAGGGGAAATGAAAAGGCGGGATATTAGGTAATAAATAAGACACCGCTCTCAAAAGATAAACGGTTGATTAGCCCCTGTAAAAGGCGAGCTCTATAAATGGCGTGCTCCAAACTGTCGCTATTCCAAAACTGCATTAAACACTTAAAAATGGCAGATTAACCTAGCTACAGTAACACTCTTAGAACCGTACCTAAGATCTGTATTTAAAGACTCAAAAAAACATGAACCACAGAGGTAATTCCCAAAGAAAACATCAATAACAATATGAATTAAAAAAATTTAATGAGCCCCATAAATGAGTTAATCCTTTCATACGCATAAAAGGAACAAACTCAAGTCTCCAGTCACAATCTATAAAGTGTCTGCAGACTGCCTGTAATAAATCCTACTAAGGATTCTTGAAGTCCCATTAAAAAGCAGAGAGTTAAATTTATTCTGAACTCTGAAGTGCAAATCTCCTTACCTAGAAGACAAATTGCACTTACCTGCATCTAGCTGTCTGGCAGGAGGACAGGTCACAGGGCATGGAAGGACACATCTCCTCACAGAAAGCCTGTAGAAAAAGAAAGATCAGAGACAACTACTTTGGCTTTCTACACCATGAGCAGAAAGGTGTTAGGAAAACGCAGCAAGGCCCACCTTACAAGTTCCCAACTGCTTTAAAGCCACCACTACCCTACTGGAAAGACTAACGTGGAGTACGGCTAGACCCATCCTTTAAAAGAAAGGGGAAAGATCAAAGTACTACTCTGTTTTCAAAATAACAAACTCTTGACTGAAGTGAAATAAATCCAATATTCTTCAGACACCAAAAACTTCACCACCTCCATGCATCAGAGGCAAAGAGAATGACTGGGGGTTGTGGGTAAGGGAGTGATACTGTGGTGCTCTTTGCCTTCTCCTGCTGGCCAGGAGTGATATTCCCAACAGTAATTAAGATAAACCCGTGGACTCAAAATATTTTAGGAAGAAATCAAAATTAATTAAAATTATGGTGGAGATAAAAGTCTGAGATTAAAATCCTCCATGTCTCAAAAGTAAATCAATACAATTTTTGTGTATAGGAAATTAGCACATGCAGGCAAGTTCCCCGCTTGCTTTTCCCCAGTAAAACTCCATGTACACTGTTACCAATGAAAAAGAAGATTCTGGATAAGATATGCACATTAGATATGCAAAAGCTCAGATTTTTTACTTCAAATACTGTTTTAACACAGCGATCCCTTAATAGGGTTATTGCAGCAATACAGAAAACACTGGTAGGCTGTCTAGCAGTGATTTCTGTATTGCTGCAATAACCCTATTAAGGTAACGCTGTGTTAAAACACTGTTTGAAGCAAAAAATCTGAGCTTTTGCATATCTAATTTGCATATCTTACCCATAATCCTCTTGCGCATTGGTAACAGTATACATGGAGTTTTACTGGGGAAAAGCAAGCAGGGACTTTGCCTGGATGTGCTAATTTCCTATGCAAACAAATTGTATTGATTTACTTGCATACATACCTACATATATACATACATGCATTCTTACACACATACATACTTACATAAACACATATATACATACATGCATACTTACATACACAAATGCAAATGTATACCAACATACATGAATACTTACACATAAATACATGTATCATGACCAGCACATACTACAGCCTACACATAAATACATACACACACATATATACATAGATACTTACACACACACACATATATATATATATATACATACATACACACATACATATATACTGTACATATATATATATATATATATATATATATATACACATACTTGCATACACACATATATACATAGATGCATACACACAAACACATGTACCATGACCAGAACATATGTTACAGGACATCATTAAGTTGAAAAGTCACCCAGCCGGTGTTACTACATCATGGTCAGTATTTCTATGGTTAAGGTCAATAATAATTAATAAATATAGATATAAAGGTTCTATTATGTTGAAACTTCTAAACATGTTGGAATCTTGTTTTAAACAAATGATCATTTAACTCAGCCTCATCAGCTTTATTTTGTGGATTATGCAAATATATGCTAATTTTTATGGTCTATATAATTTTCCCAGAAAGGTGCCACCCCTAGTCAGTGGTGCCAGGAAACCTCAGCAGAGCCTGGGTGCCTTTACACCAGGCTGGTTCTGTGTCATTGGGATGTGCTTGACTGGATCTGCAGAAATAACGTAACCCCTCAAGGCAGCTGAATTTACTGTATCACACACACTGACTGTGCTCCACTGTGCTCCACTAAACACAAGTGCCAACCTGAAAACCCAAAGCAAACATTACACTGGAGGCCCTGTGACATCACTAAACACAAGTGCCAACCTGAAAACCCAAAGCAAACATCACACTGGAGGCCCTGTGACATCACTAAACACAAGTGCCAACCTGAAAACCCAAAGCAAACGTCACACTGGAGGCCCTGTGACATCACTAAACACAAGTGTCAACCTGAGAAGCACAAAGCAAATGTCACACTGGAGGCCCTGTGACATCACTAAACACAAGTGTCAACCTGAGAAGCACAAAGCAAATGTCACACTGGAGGCCCTGTGATATCACTAAACACAAGTGCCAACCTGAGAAGCACAAAGCAAACGTCACACTGGAGGCCCTGTGACATCACCAAACACAAGTGCCAACCTGACAAGCGCAAAGCAAACATCACACTGGAGGCCCTGTGACATCACTAAACACAAGTGCCAACCTGAGAAGCACAAAGCAAACGTCACACTGGAGGCCCTGTGACATCACCAAACACAAGTGCCAACCTGACAAGCGCAAAGCAAACATCACACTGGAGGCCCTGTGACATCACTAAACACAAGTGCCAACCTGAAAACCAAAAGCAAACATCACACTGGAGGCCCTGTGACATCACTAAACACAAGTGCCAACCTGAAAACCCAAAGCAAACGTCACACTGGAGGCCCTGTGACATCACTAAACACAAGTGTCAACCTGAGAAGCACAAAGCAAATGTCACACTGGAGGCCCTGTGACATCACTAAACACAAGTGCCAACCTGAGAAGCACAAAGCAAACGTCACACTGGAGGCCCTGTGACATCACCAAACACAAGTGCCAACCTGAGAAGCACAAAGCAAACGTCACACTGGAGGCCCTGTGACATCACCAAACACAAGTGCCAACCTGACAAGCGCAAAGCAAACATCACACTGGAGGCCCTGTGACATCACTAAACACAAGTGCCAACCTGAGAAGCACAAAGCAAACATCACACTGGAGGTCCTGTGACATCACTAAACACAAGTGCCAACCTGAGAAGCACAAAGCAAACATCACACTGGAGGCCCTGTGACATCACTAAACACAAGTGCCAACCTGAGAAGCACAAAGCAAATGTCACACTGGAGGCCCTGTGACATCACTAAACACAAGTGCCAACCTGACAAGCGCAAAGCAAACATCACAATGGAGGCCCTATGACATCACCAAACACAAGTGCCAACCTGACAAGCGCAAAGCAAACATCACAATGGAGGCCCTATGACATCACCAAACACAAGTGCCAACCTGAGAAGCACAAAGCAAACGTCACACTGGAGGCCCTGTGACATCACTAAACACAAGTGCCAACCTGAGAAGCACAAAGCAAACGTCACACTGGAGGTCCTGTGACATCACCAAACACAAGTGCCAACCTGACAAGCGCAAAGCAAACATCACACTGGAGGCCCTGTGACATCACCAAACACAAGTGCCAACCTGAGAACCCAAAGCAAATGTCACACTGGAGGCCCTGTGACATCACCAAACACAAGTGCCAACCTGAGAAGGACAAAGCAAACGTCACACTGGAGGCCCTGTGACATCACTAAGCACAAGTGCCAACCTGAGAAGCACAAAGCAAACATCACACTGGAGGCCCTGTGACATCACTAAACACAAGTGCCAACCTGAAAACCCAAAGCAAACATCACACTGGAGGCCCTGTGACATCACTAAACACAAGTGCTAACCTGAGAAGCACAAAGCAAACGTCATACTGGAGGCCCTGTGACATCACTAAACACAAGTGCTAACCTGAAAACCCAAAGCAAACGTCACACTGGAGGCCCTGTGACATCACTAAACACAAGTGCTAACCTGAGAAGCACAAAGCAAACGTCATACTGGAGGCCCTGTGACATCACCAAACACAAGTGCCAACCTGAGAAGCACAAAGCAAACGTCACACTGGAGGCCCTGAGACATCACTAAACACAAGTGCCAACCTGAAAACCCAAAGCAAACATCACACTGGAGGCCCTGTGACATCACCAAACACAAGTGCCAACCTGAGAAGCTCAAAGCAAATGTCACACTGGAGGCCCTGTGACATTACCAAACACAAGTGCCAACCTGAGAAGCCCAAAGCAAATGTCCCACTGGAGGCCCTGTGACATCAAACACAAGTGCCAACCTGAGAAGCACAAAGCAAACGTCCCACTGGAGGCCCTGTGACATCACTAAACACAAGTGCCAACCTGAGAAGCACAAAGCAAACATCACACTGGAGGCCCTGTGACATCACTAATCACAAGTGCCAACCTGAGAAGCACAAAGCAAATGTCAAACTGGAGGCCCTGTGACATCACTAAACACAAGTGCCAATCTGAAAACACAAAGCAAACATCACAGTGGAGGCCCTGTGCTTTGGGTTCTCAGGTTGGCACTTGTGTTTAGTGATGTCACAGGGCCTCCAGTGTGATGTTTGCTTTGGGTTCTCAGGTTGGCACTTGTGTTTGGTGATGTCAAACATCACACTGGAGGCCCTGTGACATCACTAAACACAAGTGCCAACCTGAGAACCCCAAGCAAACGTCACACTGGAGGCCCTGTGACATCACCAAACACAAGTGCCAACCTGAGAAGCCCAAAGCAAACATCACACTGGAGGCCCTGTGACATCACCAAACACAACTGCCAACCTGAGAAGCACAAAGCAAACGTCACACTGGAGGCCCTGTGACATCACTAAACACAAGTGCCAACCTGAGAAGCACAAAGCAAACGTCACACTGGAGGCCCTGTGACATCACCAAACACAAGTGCCAATCTGAGAAGCACAAAGCAAACGTCACACTGGGGGCCTTGTGACATCACTAAACACAAGTGCCAACCTGAGAACCCAAAGCAAACATCACACTGGAGGCCCTGTGACATCACTAAACACAAGTGCCAACCTGAGAACCCCAAGCAAACGTCACACTGGAGGCCCTGTGACATCACCAAACACAAGTGCCAACCTGAGAAGCCCAAAGCAAACATCACACTGGAGGCCCTGTGACATCACCAAACACAAGTGCCAACCTGAGAAGCCCAAAGCAAACATCACACTGGAGGCCCTGTGACATCACCAAACACAAGTGCCAACCTGAGAAGCACAAAGCAAACATCACACTGGAGGCCCTGTGACATCACCAAACACAAGTGCCAACCTGAGAACCCAAAGCAAATGTCACACTGGAGGCCCTGTGACATCACCAAACACAAGTGCCAACCTGAGAAGGACAAAGCAAACGTCACACTGGAGGCCCTGTGACATCACTAAGCACAAGTGCCAACCTGAGAAGCACAAAGCAAACATCACACTGGAGGCCCTGTGACATCACTAAACACAAGTGCCAACCTGAAAACCCAAAGCAAACATCACACTGGAGGCCCTGTGACATCACTAAACACAAGTGTCAACCTGAGAACCCAAAGCAAATGTCACACTGGAGGCCCTGTGACATCACTAAACACAAGTGCCAACCTGAGAAGCACAAAGCAAACGTCACACTGGAGGCCCTGTGACATCACTAAACACAAGTGCTAACCTGAGAAGCACAAAGCAAACGTCATACTGGAGGCCCTGTGACATCACCAAACACAAGTGCCAACCTGAGAAGCACAAAGCAAACGTCACACTGGAGGCCCTGAGACATCACTAAACACAAGTGCCAACCTGAAAACCCAAAGCAAACATCACACTGGAGGCCCTGTGACATCACCAAACACAAGTGCCAACCTGAGAAGCTCAAAGCAAATGTCCCACTGGAGGCCCTGTGACATCAAACACAAGTGCCAACCTGAGAAGCACAAAGCAAACGTCCCACTGGAGGCCCTGTGACATCACTAAACACAAGTGCCAACCTGAGAAGCACAAAGCAAACATCACACTGGAGGCCCTGTGACATCACTAATCACAAGTGCCAACCTGAGAAGCACAAAGCAAATGTCAAACTGGAGGCCCTGTGACATCACTAAACACAAGTGCCAATCTGAAAACACAAAGCAAACATCACAGTGGAGGCCCTGTGCTTTGGGTTCTCAGGTTGACACTTGTGTTTAGTGATGTCACAGGGCCTCTAGTGTGATGTTTGCTTTGGGTTCTCAGGTTGGCACTTGTGTTTGGTGATGTCAAACATCACACTGGAGGCCCTGTGACATCACTAAACACAAGTGCCAACCTGAGAACCCCAAGCAAACGTCACACTGGAGGCCCTGTGACATCACCAAACACAAGTGCCAACCTGAGAAGCCCAAAGCAAACATCACACTGGAGGCCCTGTGACATCACCAAACACAACTGCCAACCTGAGAAGCACAAAGCAAATGTCACACTGGAGGCCCTGTGACATCACTAAACACAAGTGCCAACCTGAGAAGCACAAAGCAAACGTCACACTGGAGGCCCTGTGACATCACCAAACACAAGTGCCAATCTGAGAAGCACAAAGCAAACGTCACACTGGGGGCCTTGTGACATCACTAAACACAAGTGCCAACCTGAGAACCCAAAGCAAACATCACACTGGAGGCCCTGTGACATCACTAAACACAAGTGCCAACCTGAGAACCCCAAGCAAACGTCACACTGGAGGCCCTGTGACATCACCAAACACAAGTGCCAACCTGAGAAGCCCAAAGCAAACATCACACTGGAGGCCCTGTGACATCACCAAACACAAGTGCCAACCTGAGAAGCCCAAAGCAAACATCACACTGGAGGCCCTGTGACATCACCAAACACAAGTGCCAACCTGAGAAGCCCAAAGCAAACATCACACTGGAGGCCCTGTGACATCACCAAACACAAGTGCCAACCTGAGAAGCCCAAAGCAAACATCACACTGGAGGCCCTGTGACATCACCAAACACAAGTGCCAACCTGAGAACCCAAACCAAACGTCACACTGGAGGCCCTGTGATATAGCAGTTACTGCAACCTGTGCTAACAGATATCTCTGTATGAATAGGCACAGGTTACAAAACAGGATATACTTTATGTCCTCAATCATCAGAATCAGGTAGGTAACAACTGGTGACATTGTGAGTTTGCTTTTATAGTTTTGTTGGGAGGTTAGTGTAAGTCTGAAGCTGCTGAACAAGTAAAACGTTAGGCAGCTACCTACTTGGCCCTATGGCACAGCCAACACTAACAATATACACATCTGCACCTAGAGGAGACATTGCAATATGCTGTTATACTGTGCTATTACCACAAAATAAGTCAAATCTTAACCCTTTAAAACTCACTCACTATCCGGTGCTTTGTGCTTCTTTACTTAAATTTAACTAAAAAACAAGATGAAAATAATTCATGTATAACATGTTTTATGCTATAATTCTGTTCTCTGGGAAAGTTCAGGCCAGCTCGCGAAAATGTGATTTACAGGTGGGGAGTTATGAGTCAGTCGATGCAAAATAAACCCATTTGAGAAACTTTAAGATTCCAATATTATTATTAATAATAATAATAATAATAATTAGTACCTCAGGGGCCTAGAGCATTTTCATCCTGAAACTTTTATTTTTAAGAAAGTTTGTGAAAACAGACAAAAACATTTTCTAAAATAAACACAAAACATTATGGTCTGTGCATGCGCAGAGCACTTTTCACCGTGGGATTAGAGAGCAGTAATATATCCGCAGGAAACACATTACCTAGCTGCAGTCTGTCATACAGATCTTTCCTTTCATCCGAGATAAACCTGCGTCCCTCTGCAAAATAAAGTTGTGTAATTACGCACTATTATCGTCATTTACTGTACGTGACTGCACACTGCAAATAAACATAGGGATGTGATGTGTCTATACTTACAAAGGTTTGTCTAATCTGCCTCTGCACACAGTCTTGCAGTCACAGTATCATTTACTGTATGTGACTGCACACTGCAAATAAACATAGGGATGCGATGTGTCTATACAAAGGTTTGTCTAATGTGCCTCCTCACACAGTCTTGCAGTCACAGTATCATTTACTGTAGGTGACTGCACACTGCATATAAACATAGGGATGTGATGTGTCTATACAAAGGTTTGTCTAATGTGCCTCTGCACACAGTCTTGCAGTCACAGTATCATTTACTATAGGTGACTGCACACTGCAAATAAACATAGGGATGTGATGTGTCTATACAAAGGTTTGTCTAATGTGCCTCTGCACACAGTCTTGCAGTCACAGTATCATTTACTATAGGTGACTGCACACTGCAAATAAACATAGGGATGTGATGTGTCTATACAAAGGTTTGTCTAATGTGCCTCTGCACACAGTCTTGCAGTCACAGTATCATTTACTATAGGTGACTGCACACTGCAAATAAACATAGGGATGTGATGTGTCTATACAAAGGTTTGTCTAATGTGCCTCTGCACACAGTCTTGCAGTCACAGTATCATTTACTATAGGTGACTGCACACTGCAAATAAACATAGGGATGTGATGTGTCTATACAAAGGTTTGTCTAATGTGCCTCTGCACACAGTCTTGCAGTCACAGTATCATTTACTATAGGTGACTGCACACTGCAAATAAACATAGGGATGTGATGTGTCTATACAAAGGTTTGTCTAATGTGCCTCTGCACACAGTC
Source organism: Bombina bombina (assembly GCF_027579735.1). Lineage (NCBI taxonomy): Eukaryota > Metazoa > Chordata > Amphibia > Anura > Bombinatoridae > Bombina > Bombina bombina. The sequence continues at coordinate 1,149,031,441 of NC_069504.1, forward strand.
TTGCAGTCACAGTATCATTTACTATAGGTGACTGCACACTGCATATAAACATAGGGATGTGATGTGTCTATACTTACAAAGGTTTGTCTAATGTGCCTCTGCACACAGTCTTGCAGTCACAGTATCATTTACTATAGGTGACTGCACACTGCAAATAAACATAGGGATGCGATGTGTCTATACAAAGGTTTGTCTAATGTGCCTCTGCACACAGTCTTGCAGTCACAGTATCATTTACTGTAGGTGACTGCACACTGCATATAAACATAGGGATGTGATGTGTCTATACTTACAAAGGTTTGTCTAATCTGCCTCTGCACACAGTCTTGCAGTCACAGTATCATTTACTGTAGGTGACTGCACACTGCAAATAAACATAGGGATGTGATGTGTCTATACAAAGGTTTGTCTAATCTGCCTCTGCACACAGTCTTGCAGTCACAGTATCATTTACTATAGGTGACTGCACACTGCAAATAAACATAGGGATGTGATGTGTCTATACAAAGGTTTGTCTAATGTGCCTCTGCACACAGTCTTGCAGTCACAGTATCATTTACTGTAGGTGACTGCACACTGCAAATAAACATAGGGATGTGATGTGTCTATACAAAGGTTTGTCTAATCTGCCTCTTCACACAGTCTTGCAGTCACAGTATCATTTACTGTAGGTGACTGCACACTGCAAATAAACATAGGGATGTGATGTGTCTATACAAAGGTTTGTCTAATGTGCCTCTGCACACAGTCTTGCAGTCACAGTATCATTTACTGTAGGTGACTGCACACTGCAAATAAACATAGGGATGCGATGTGTCTATACTTACAAAGGTTTGTCTAATCTGCCTCTTCACACAGTCTTGCAGTCACAGTATCATTTACTGTAGGTGACTGCACACTGCAAATAAACATAGGGATGCGATGTGTCTATACAAAGGTTTGTCTAATGTGCCTCTGCACACAGTCTTGCAGTCACAGTATCATTTACTGTAGGTGACTGCACACTGCAAATAAACATAGGGATGCGATGTGTCTATACTTACAAAGGTTTGTCTAATCTGCCTCTGCACACAGTCTTGCAGTCACAGTATCATTTACTGTAGGTGACTGCACACTGCAAATAAACATAGGGATGTGATGTGTCTATACAAAGGTTTGTCTAATGTGCCTCTGCACACAGTCTTGCAGTCACAGTATCATTTACTATAGGTGACTGCACACTGCAAATAAACATAGGGATGCGATGTGTCTATACAAAGGTTTGTCTAATGTGCCTCTGCACATATTCTTGCAGTCACAGTATCATTTACTGTAGGTGACTGCACACTGCAAATAAACATAGGGATGCGATGTGTCTATACAAAGGTTTGTCTAATGTGCCTCTGCACATATTCTTGCAGTCACAGTATCATTTACTGTAGGTGACTGCACACTGCAAATAAACATAGGGATGTGATGTGTCTATACAAAGGTTTGTCTAATGTGCCTCTGCACACAGTCTTGCAGTCACAGTATCATTTACTGTAGGTGACTGCACACTGCAAATAAACATAGGGATGCGATGTGTCTATACTTATAAAGGTTTGTCTAATCTGCCTCTGCACACAGTCTTGCAGTCACAGTTTCATTTCCTGTGAACTCAGTTCCCAGGTGTACAGTTTGGAATAACCCTCCCTAAATCTACAGAACTGTATATAAAGCCTGTCCTGTTTAAGGCAAGCTGCAAACTGCTCTACTAGATCACAAGCAAATGTACTGCATTAAAGGGACAGTAAAGTCAAAATTAAACTTGCATGCTTCAGATAGGGCAGTCATTTTAAACAACTTTCTATTTTACTTTTATCATCAAATTTGCTTTATTCTCTTGGTATTGTTTGTTTTAAGCTAAACCTAGGTAGGCTCATATGCTAATTTCTAAGCCCTTGAAGGCCGCCTCATCTCATTGCATGTTGTCAGTTTTTCACAGCTAAACAGGGCTAGTTCATGTGTGCCATAAAGATAACATTTTGCTCACTCCTGTGGAGTTCATTATAAGTCAGCACTGATTGGCTAAAATACAAGTCTGTCAAAAGCACTGAAATAATGGGGCAGTCTGCAGAGGATTAGATACAGGGTAAGTACACAGGTAAAAAGTATATTAATATAACTGAGATAAGGGGCAGTCTGCAGAGGATTAGATACAAGGTAATCACACAGGTAAAAAGTATATTACTATAACTGAGATAAGGGGCAGTCTGCAGAGGCTTAGATACAGGGTAATCACACAGGTAAAAAGTATATTACTATAACTGAGATAAGGGGCAGTCTGCAGAGGCTTAGATACAGGGTAATCACACAGGTAAAAAGTATATTACTATAACTGAGATAAGGGGCAGTCTGCAGATGCTTAGATACAAGGTAATCACAGAAGTAAAAAGTATATTACTATAACTGAGATAAGGGGCAGTCTGCAGAGGCTTAGATACAAGGTAATCACAGAGGTAAAAAGTATATTACTATAACTGAGATAAGGATCAGTCTGCAGAGGCTTAGATACAAGGTAATCACAGAGGTAAAAAGTATATTACTATAACTGAGATAAGGAGCTGTTTGCAGAGGATTAGATACAGGGTAATCACACAGGTAAAAAGTATATTACTATAACTGAGATAAGGAGCCGTTTGCAGAGGATTAGATACAGGGTAATCACAGAGGTAAAAAGCATAATTTATGTAAGAACTTACCTGATAAATTCATTTCTTTCATATTAGCAAGAGTCCATGAGCTAGTGACGTATGGGATATACATTCCTACCAGGAGGGGCAAAGTTTCCCAAACCTTAAAATACACCCCTCACCACACCCACAATTCAGTTTAACGAATAGCCAAGAAGTGGGGTGATAAGAAAGGAGCGAAAGCATAAAAAATAAGGAATTGGAATAATTGTGCTTTATACAAAAAAATCATAACCACCACAAAAAGGGTGGGCCTCATGGACTCTTGCTAATATGAAAGAAATTAATTTATCAGGTAAGTTCTTACATAAATTATGTTTTCTTTCATGTAATTAGCAAGAGTCTATGAGCTAGTGACGTATGGTATAGCAGATACCCAAGATGTGGAACTTCCACGCAAGAGTCACTAGAGAGGGAGGGATAAAATAAAGACAGCCAATTCCGCTGAAAAAGTAATCCACTACCCAAATCAAAAGTTTCAATTTCTATAATGAAAAAAACTGAAATTATAAGCAGAAGAATCAAACTGAAACAGCTGCCTGAAGTACCATTCTACCAAAACTGCTTCTAAAGAAGAGAAAACATCAAAATGGTAGAATTTAGTAAAAATATGCAAAGAAGACCAAGTCATTGCTTTGCAAATCTGATCAACAGAAGCTTCATTCTTAAAAAGCCCAGGAAGTAGAAACTGACCTAGTAGAATGGGCCGTAATCCTCCTGAGACGGGGATTAACCCGACTCCAAATAAGCATGATGAATCAAAAGCTTTAACCAAGATGCCAAAGAAATGGCAGAAGCGTTCTGACCTTCCTAAAACCAGAAAAGAAAAGTCTGTCTGAAATCTGAGTAGCTTCAACATAATATTTCAAAACTCTTACCATATCCAAAGAATGTAAGAATCTTACCAAAGAATTCTTAGGATTAGGACACAAGGAAAAGACAATAATTTCTCCACTAATGTTGTTAGAACTCACAACTTTGGTGAAAATTGAAATGAGGACAGCAAAAAAACACCTTATCCTGATGAAAAAATCAGAACAAGGAGATTCACAAGAAAGAACACATAATTCAAAAACTGTTCTAGCTGAAGAGATGTCTAAAAAGAACAATACTTTCCATGAAAGTAATTAATGTCCAAAGAAAGCATATGCTCACACAGAAGAGCCTGTAAAGCCTCCATAATCAAATTAAAACTCCAAAGAGGAGAAAATAGCTTAATGACAGGCTTGATAAGAACCAAAGCCTGAACAAAACAATGAATATCAGCAATTCTTACCGTGAAACAGCACAGGAAAAGCAGAGATTTGTCCTTTCAAGGAACATGCAGACAAAACCTTATGAAGAAACTAAAAAATCCTAGGAATTCTAAAAGAATGCCAAGAGAATTCATAAGAAGAGCATCATGAGATGTAAATCTTCCATACTCGATAATAAATCCTACTAGACACAGATTTACGAGCCTGCAACATAGTATTAATCACTGAGTCAGAGAAACTTCTATGACTAAGTACTAAGCGTTACATTTTCATACCATCAAATTAATCATTTGAATTCCTGATGAAAAAAACAAATGTTAAGATATAAGGTCTGGCCTTAATGGAAGTAACCAAGATTGGCAACTGAACATCCAAACAAAAACCATATACCAAAACCTGTGTGGCCATGCTAGAGCCACCAGCCACACCAAAGATTGCTCTCTGATGATTTTGAAAATCACTCTTAAAAGAAGGACCAGAGATGAAAAAAAATATAGGCAGATTGATAATTCCAAAGAAGTGTCAATGCATACACTACTTCCGCCTGAGGATCCCCGGACCTGAATAGGCCCCTGGGAAGTTCCTTGTTTAGATGAGATACCAACAGATCTATTTCTGGAAACCCTCACGTCTGAAAAATTGAAAAACATATCTGGGTAAAAGGACCATTCTCCCGGATGAAAAGCTTGATTAACAGAGATAATCCGCTTCCCAATTGTCTATACCTGTGGAAAAAGACCACAGAAATTAGATAGGAGCTGGATTTAGCCCAAGCAAATATTCAAGATACTTCTGTCACAGCCTAAGAACTGATAGTCCCACCCTGATGATTGACATACGCCACAGTTGTGACATTGTTTGTCTGAAAAAACAATAAACGTCTCATCTTCAAAAGAAACCAAACTGAAGAACTCTGAGAATGCACGGAGTTCCAAAAATATGAAATGGTAATCTCGCCTCCTGAGATTTCCAAACCCCTTGTGCTGACAGAGATCCTCAGACAGCCTCCCAACCTAAAAGACTCACATCTGTAGAGATCATGGTCCAGGTTGAAAGAAACGAAGAGACCTGAAGAACTAAATGATGGTGATCTTAACCACCGAATCAAAGATAGTTAAACATTAGGATTCAAAGATATAAAAAGTTATATCCTAGAATCCCTGCACCATTATTCATTATAAGAAACTGGAAAGGTTTCCTAAATGAGCAAAGGGAATCGAATCCAATGCGGCAACCATGAAACCTAAAACTTCCATGCATATATAGCAACTTGAAGAAAATAATAGAGACTGAAAGTTCCGACAAACGGAACCCAATAAACTTGTCACTTGTCTATTAAAGACAAAAACATTGACACAATTTATCTGGAAACCTAAAAAAGGTGACCCTTGTGTGAGAAATCAAGGAGCTTTTGATAAAAAGATCCTCTAACCATGTCTTGAAGAAACAACAAAGTTGAATCGTATGAGATTCCACAGAATGAAAAGACTGAGCCAGTACCACAATACCGTCCAAATAAGAAACACTGAGAACCTTAAAAAGATTCTTAGAGCTGTCGCTAGACCAGAAGGAAAAGCAACAAATTGGTAATGCTTGTCAACAAAAGAGAATCTCAGAAAATAAAAATAATCTGAATGAAAACAAAAAATGAAGATATGCATCTATTGTATCTAATGTAAACAAATAATGCCATCACTGACCAAAAAGGCAGAATAAACCATATAAACACCATTCTAAAAGATGGTACACTTATATGATAATTCAAAAAGATTTTCTATCTTCGGAACAATGAATAGTCTTGAATAAAACCCCAAAACCCAGTTTCTAAAAATGGAACTGGAATAAATACCCCAGAAGACTCCAGGTCTGAGCAGCGCTTGAGCCCCAACGGGTGACCAGCCGCGCTTCACCAGTACCCAAAACATATAGGTCTGAAACACGCTTCAAGAAAGTGTTAGTCTTACTGGAATAGCTGGAATACGATAGAGAAAAAAGACTTCTCACAGATGGTTTTACTCTGAATCCTATTCTGTACCCAAAGTCTAAGAAGTTTGGACTGAATAGAACCAAACAAATTTCAAAAAAGTCTTAACCTGCCCCCTACCAGCCAAGCTGGAATAAGAATTGCACCTTCATGCAAATTTGGGGAGCAGACTCTTAAAAAGCTTAATTGAATGAAGAAAAAAACTTCCAATTATAAACATGTTACTTGGGGAAGAATTCAGGACTCCATTCCTTAGTAAGAACAGAAAACTAATATAAGCTTAAAGTTTTAGTCTTAGAACTCAATCTTAAAGGCCATAGTAACAGTTAAAGAATTGAATCCAATTATGAACCAAATAATTGATTATCTTGGAAAAAAAGAAATATGGATTTTAAAAATCAAATTAGCATTCCAAGATTGAAATCACAAAGTTCTTCTAGCTAAAATAGCTAAAGACATAGATTAAACCTCATTTGCGAAAATATTTAATAAAATGACAACACAAATGAAATTATTAGCATGTTAATTAAGTTAAAGGACCAGTCAACACACTGGACTTGCACAATCAACAAATGCAAGAAAACAAGACAATGCAAAAGCACTTAGTCTGAACTCCAAATGAGTAGTAGATTTTGTCCTTCTAACAAAGCTAAACAAATCATAATCCGATACTTGATCTTAAAGTATCCAACCAGAAAGATGAAGCAATTGCAACATCAGCCAAATAAATTACAGGTCTAAGAAAAGTACCTGAAAATAATTTCTTTAAATAAGATATGACTATCTGAAGGAAAAAAATAAATACTATTTGCTATAAGAATAATAGTATATTTAGCAGAAGTAGAGATAGCCCCATTAACTTGGGGAATCTTTCCTCAAAACTGAAAACTAACTGCCGGCAAAGAATACAATTTAAATCCTTAAAGAAGGACTAAAAGAAAATTCTCAGCCTATTCCATTCCCTAGTATAAGGAACTGGAAAAAAACCTCTAAAGAAACCAAAGAAGATAAGTAAGCAGAATTTAAATGTTAGCTAGTCTTTAAATCAAAAGAACTAGTTACTTCAATATCCAAAATAATCAACACCTTTTGAACAAAGAACAAATGTACTCTATTAAAAAATAAAAAAGTAGATTTGTTAGTGTCAATATCTGATGAAGAAAACATTTTGAATGAGAAAAAACTTCATCAACTAAAAAAGAAGTTTGAAAAAGACCTAAAAATTTTATTAGAAGGTGGAATGTCAGACAAAGCCTTTAAAATAGAATCAGAAAAATATTCTTATAAATTTTCTAAGTATATCTTGTACATAAGATGCAAAAAGAATAGCAATATATAAAGCATAAATACTAATGGATTCTGCATGTAAAAGTTTATCATGATAACTTATTACAAACCATAGCTAAAGATAAACATTCATAACATTTAAAATAAATGAACTTAGCTTTGGTAGGACTGATCTCAGTCAACAGGAATCCCTCAGCATGTTTTGATACAGGAACAGTGTACGAAAAATCTTGCAATATGTAATAGAAAAAAACAACATATAAAGCAAAATTATCAAATTCCTTAAATGACAGTTTCAGGAATGGGAAAAAATGCAAAACAAACAAGCCTCTAGCAACCAGAAGCAACAAAAAAGTGGGACTTAAATAATGTGAGAAAAAGTGGAACAAGTATGATGCCCACGTTTTTGGTGCTAAGTATGACGCCCACATTATTGGCGCTAAGTACAAAGCCCATATTTTTTGGCGCCAAGTATGACACCACATCCTCTGACGCCGAAAACGACGCCCACATTTTTTGGCGCAAAAAAAAGTCTGAACACACATGCGTCAAAAAATGACGTAACAACGAACAAACTTCCGGCGTCAACTACGGCGCCGGAAATGACAAAATTTTTGAGCCAAAAAAGTTTGTGCCAAAAATGACGCAATAAATCGAAGCATTTTCTGCCCCCGCGAGCCTAACAGCCCGCAGGGAAAAAAGTAAATTGAAAATTTTTAAGGTAAGAAAAAAATATTTATTCATATGCATTATCCCAAATAATGAAACTGACAGTCTGAATGAAGGAATACTGATTATCCTGAATTATGGCAAATATAAGTTTAAACACATATATTTAGAACTTTACATATAAAGTGCCCAACCATAGCTTAGAGTGTCACAAAAAAATAAGACCTACTTACCCCAGGACACTCATCTACATATAGTAGATAGCCAAACCAGTACTGAAACGAGAATCAGTAGAGGTAATGGTATATAAGAGTATATCGTCGATCTGAAAAGGGAGGTAGGAGAAGAAATCTCTACGACCGATAACAGAGAACCTAT